>NW_024412467.1:24575545-24646513 GCF_014898765.1 Herpailurus yagouaroundi | reverse complement strand
GAAAAGAAAAAAAAGAAAAAAAGAAAAAAAGAAAAAAATTCCAATTTAAAAACAAACTTGAAAAACATTCACCAAACGAGTGAACAGAATCCCTCCAAAACTTCAACTCAACCAGCACAAAGAAAACTATTTTCTTAAAAGATTCAGAGCCACCTTCACTTTGCCTTTTCTAAATAAACAAAACGGTAAACTATTTTGTACAGAGACAGCAAAATCATGGTTTATTAAAGGACAGTGTTACTCCAGATAACACGTAAGTTTCTTCTTGCTTTTCAGAGATCACGCTTTCCTCCTTTCTCTTCCATTCCCCTGCCCTTCTCTTTCCTTCACCTCTCACTTGTAAGATATTATTTTATCCTATGTTGAAAGGAGGGGGAAAGTCCCCATATATGAAAATCGCTTTCTTTTTATTCATGGACTTGTTTTAAAGTGTAAATTGCAATATAGTAATTTATTTTTAATTTGTAGTTGGATGTCGTGGACCAAACGCCAGAAAGTATTTCCAAAACCTGACGTTAAATTGCCTGAAACTTTAAATTGTGCTTTTTTTTTTCATTATGAAAAGGGAAACTGTATTAATCTTATTCTATCATCTTTTTTTCTTTTTGTTGAACATATTCATTGTTTGTTTATTAATAAATTACCATTCAGTTTGAATGAGATCTATATGTCTGGATACTTTAATACAGCCTTAATTATTATAAGAAAAAAGATTTCAGATTAAAACACTAGAAATTACCTATTCTCCTCCTAAATATCTTCAAAATGGAGAAGCCCTGTGACTATTCCTTGTCAAATTTCACATAAAAGTCTCTTTTTGTTTAGATTTTTTTCTTCTTGCAGCATCTTCTGCAAAATGTACTATATAGTCAGCTTGCTTTGTGGCTAGTCAAAAGATACTTTCCTAAACAGATCTGAGTTGGCATATACGAAAAAATATTTTTTCAGTAAGGACAGAACATGATCTGGAAATTTTAAGCCCATGAATCAGCAGCGTTATTACCACAGTGATACCTGTGTGTAGAGATATATACAAATGACTATTTGGCTTGTGCATCATATAAAAAATCATGATGTGTGTTATACATCCCTGTGAGCCAAATGCTGGATAGATATTTCTCCTATTAATTTCACTCCTTTGTAAGAAGAAAAACCCGTTTATAAATGTATATAACTCATCCACATTTACAATCCTTCATGTGTTACAAAGAAGGGTTGATTTAAAAATATATATGTACTGTGGGTTGGAAAGGGATATTTAATCTTTGGGAAACTATTTTAGAAGATGTGTTTGTAGAACAATTATTTTTTGAAAAAGATTTAAAGCAATAAGAAGGAAGGAGAGAAGAGCAGAACATTTTAGTCTAGGGTGGTTTCTTTTCAATCCATTTTTTCTTGTCAATTTACAGTTAAACCTAGGGGGCAATCCAGATTGGCCCTCCCCCTTTGTAAATAACCCAGGAAATGTAATAAATTCATTATCTTAGGGTGATCTGCCCTGTCAATCAGACTTTGGAGAGATGGCGATTTGATTACAGACATTCAGGGCCTTTCAGTTTGTTTTCGAGATAATACAGTTTCCTGCTATCTGCCGCTCCTATCTAGAGGCAACACTTAGCAGTAATTGCTATTGCTTGTTGTCAAAATTTGATCATTGTTAAAGGATTGCTGCAAATAAATACACTCTAATTTCAGTCAAAAACTGCTTTACGTGGCCTCTGATTTGCTGGGTCTCCTCCCTCGGAGTCGTAACCTAATAGCTAGAGAAGATTGCAGCGGCCCAGGGCACGGGTGTCTCTCCGGGTCAGGCCGGCTGGGACTCGCTTTGCTGCGTTTAACTCCCCGCTCGGCTGTCTCGGCCCTAGGCTCTGGAGCTGCCTCGGGTTACCCCTTGCGGGTGGGTGGTGAAGGGAAAGAATCCATTGACAGATCTCATAGTTTGTGCGCTGGTCCACTTTTGGGAGACGAGTTGGAGCCAGGATTTGCCGACAAAGCGTCCGGTGGCTGGAGCTGGGTTGTCTAGGCCCGGATGGGAGGCGGCAGCAGGTGACCCACGGAATGGCCCTGTCCTTTCGGACTGGTGGCGAATCCCAAGGCCCAGCAGCTCCGGCAGCCAGAGACCTTACATTTCTCGACTTGCCTGGTTTCAACCTTTTGGACTGGGGACATGGCCCACCCGACTGTGGCCCACCCGAGGCTTTCCTGCTGGGGCGTTTCTTCGCGGCCCTGGTCCTGCCGAGTAGCTCCTGGCCCAACGCCGGCCTCCGGGACGCCGCTCCCGGACGGGAACGCTCTGCAGCTAATTAGCTGTAATTACCCGCCGCGGCCTGGGCCCGGCTTCTGTTTGTGTTTGGAGCTCCTTCCTCCCGCCCCCCACCCCCTCACGCCTACCCTCGCCCCGCCGTCTCCCCTCCCCGGCTTCTCGCTCTCCTCGCCGCTGCCTGCCCCCGAAAAGAGGTTGCTTGGGGAGCAGAGAGCCCGAGGAGACCTCTGTTAGGTGTGATGGATGAATCACAAGTTGGGTCGTAGGTGCCGGGAGGACCGCGCTGAGCAGAAAATGGCAAAGAGCAGGGCTGTGTGTGGAGGGACGAGGGTCGCCGAGCCAGGAGGAGCGCTTTCCAGCCCTCGCGGCGGGGGCCGGCGGAGCCCGGGGAAAGCAGCCTACCCGCTCCGCATCCCGCAACTCTGCCTCGCGCCACCTGGCCTACGGCGCTCCCTATTTATACTCCTCTCGCGCCGCCTTTGTTGTAAGGACACACGTGTGTTTAGGTGTTTAGCCAGGGTAGAAAGGTCACAGGCACTCCATCGCGCCCGGGTGACAGGGCGCCCCGCAGCCTCGGCAGCCGCGCTGTTAGAAGGACAACTCCCATCCCGCCCCGCCTCGGCCTGGTCGCCTGGTCGCGCCGGACGTGCCCGGGCCAGCGCTGGGGCCCCAGGCGGCCTCCTCGGCTGGGCTGTGTCCTTGCGCGGCGTGTGGGGTCGGTTTACAGGCCACAAATCACTTGGCGGTGGCCGGCGCGGGGAGTCGCTGGGCCTAAGGGACTTGGGAGATATGCAAGCGGGCAGCGGGTTCGGCGAGTTCGGGGTCCACGTGCTCGCACCCCTCTGCTTCTCCCTGAGCCCGGGTTTTGAGGCCGGAGCACGTCGCGTCCTCAGCCAGCCCTGGGCCTACCCCAGCCAGGCTCTTGAGGGCCCGACCTAGCCGCTGTGAGGGGTGGGATGCGGGACAGTGAGGCAGGCAAGTGGGGAGGGCGGCCTGACCAGTGCGGCTGCGTCTGCCCCCGCGCCCCGAGGGAGGGCACGCGGCCTGCACTGGAGAGGACTTTCGGGGGTGAGCATGGCGGGGGGGGGGGGGGGGGGGGGAAAAGGGGCTCGCTCGGGGCTGGAGACCATTCTCGACTCCGCCAGAATGTGGAGTGGGCAGCGGGCATCCCTTGCTCATCCTTCCTTGGAGCCTGAGTTCCTGCAGCTGGAGAAGGATCCCGGCATTAATGCGGTGCTTGGACTGAGGCAGCCCGGGAGGAGTTCTTCTCCTAAGCTCTCGGGAGTGTTTACACATTTGCCTTGGGACAAACTTCTTAGCAATCGTTACTGCCCTCTTCGACTGCAACGTTTGAAAATTAGTCATGGCAGATATATATGTCTGGGAAGGTGTTTGTGTTATACATATATAGTTATAGCTACAGGAGTTGCCTTAAGTCATAGCTCAGGAGCTATGTCAGAGTGGAAGGTCAGAAGTTCTGCTCATTATTCGGATTTTTTAAACCATATAGGTAATGTTTTCAATTCTCAATACATGTGCTTTCGGACTCTCGTCTTAAGAAAAACAATTACCGCTGACCTTATTTAATCTGGGGGAACTACTTGTTCCTTAGTGGTATTGCACTTTTTCAGCAATAAGGATATTTTTTCTGTAAAATATTATAAGAGAAACTTCTTGCTATTTTAGCTAACAGACAGTACATTTTGAAATTAGCCCTGGACACAAGGCAGGATCTAATGGTTGGGAATTGGCTAATTTTGAAATTAGCCTCTGTAGAAAGCTCTGGGATAGTATTTTGTCCTTTATGTAGCAGTGGGTGCATTTATTTTCTTTGCAATTTATACAGTGAGCAAGTAAATGCCAGCATGTTACATGCCACATAAAAACTTGCATTTTGGCATATTGCATGTGTGGTAGGAACGCGTGCTGTTTTCCAGGGTTATGTAGTTAGCAGTCTTTATTTCACCAGACTGCATGCAAACAAGCATGCATTTTACAATTTATCATTCCACACAGCTTGTGTCATTAATAATCGATGTTTGCAGAGGAATAAGGCTCGATTGTGCTGGTGGTCTGTAAGCTCTTGGCTGTTTCCTGCGGGGGGTCAGAAACAAGGGTCAGGAAACAAGAGTGCCTTATAGCCCTATCGGGCTCCCCTGAACTTTGATAGGTAAAGAAGAGACATAGGACCTTTCTTTCCCACCCTGTTCCCTAGGGAAGGGGTCTCAGTTTTAAGATGGAGGGCCTTTTCTTCATGGCACAAAATTCCAGAGAGGCCTTGAACCCTCTGGTGGTCCAGGCTGCCTGGCCAGGTTGCCCAGGAAGGACAGGAGGCATCCATAGTGCACCCAGGTCCTGGACACCCATACCGGTATTCTCTACAGCTATTATCAGCACTAGAAACAAGGCTGGTTGGAGTAGCAGTTTCTTTCTACACTCCACATCTTAGAGCTTCTGGAGAGGGGCCCCCTTTGCTTCTGAACCTAGTTCCTACTACTGGACCCTGCCTTCTGTCCCAGGGCCTTCTCTTTAGACTTCTCTTAATTCATTTCAGAGTGGGCTCATGAATCCATTAGCCCTTCCCATTGGGTCATAAACAAATGTCACGTTAAGGGCAAGATTGATAGTGGCCATGTCATAAAGCTGGCCAGGCAGGTTAGATTCTGTGCGGGCAGTCATTCTTCAGCTAAGCAAGGAACTTTGGAGGGAGGCAGGGAGAAAAGGGACCAAGAAACTATGTCATAGTCCTCACCCCCACCAAGTTGTGAGGTATGGCGGGAGCAGAGAGTGAAGCAGCCTTAAACTCAGGAGAGCTCCCAAGCAAGACCCTAGGTCATTCAGATAGTAGCCACAATGGCATGAAAAAAACCAAAAACAAAACAAAAAAAAAAAACCTGCTGAGATTTGCTATGGGGCCCTAAATGTCAGCTTCAGAAACCCCACTTTTCTGAAAGCTCCTATTTCATTTTTTAAGGAAGCGAAGAGTTTCCCTGAAAAGAGATTTTGTTAATGGCATTTTCACTTGCACTTAAATAGAAAGTCTTCCTTTACTACTTGGGCTGTACATTCATAGCTGGACCTTTGTGACCAGAAACCTCCTTTACTTTGTCTCTCCCTTTTTTAGTGTGAATCCAACATAACCATTAAATTCTGTGTGTCTTTGTGTCTCTATCCCTCTGTCCCTTTCTTCCTCACTTTCTTTCTCCCACCCCTCTCCCTCCCAGGCCCTTTTAAAAGGCCCCACAGTTTCTCTCAGATGTCTCCTTTCCAGCTTGAGCCACCTCCCCAGTAACACATATAACCAGGCTCTGAGCCCTGTGGGTGATGGCCACATGGGGTCCTGACCTGGAGCTTGCACTCAGGCCTCAGACAGAGCTGGGGCTATATTCAGGCAGGACTGGCAGGTTCCAGGTCTGAGTCCGGTTGGAAAAGGAACAATACTTAATTAAAAGAATTCCAGCTCCAAAATCCATTCAGGAGAATGAAAGCCACTTCTCCACGACATTCTCAACATGATTAGGAGTGGAAAATTGAGCAAAATGTACCATGTCCATCTTATTGGAAACCAAAATATGGCGCAGAGAGCATAAGGCCTGACTTAAGACCTTTGTTCTGCTCCTTTCGCATCTTACCCTGGCTCCAATGAAACCCTCTGTTTTATATTATTTTTTTTTGTTGTTTACTTGATTTTTTCCCTCACTGATTTTAAATTTGCAACATATTGAGCATATTATAGGAGATGCAGTAGGATCTGGAATTTCCTTGCATATAGGCCTGAGCCTGTCTTCAAGACAGGAGAGAGGGGTGGAGCTCCCGTTGCAAGACAGCCTGAGGGGGGAGGCTGGTCTGAGGGGTGCTAGGAAAGGGCCTGACATTGTTTCCAGCTCAGAGTTCACCCACCTGGAGTATGGAGAAAGCCTCAGGGGCACTTCCACAGGCCTCTTGCTCTTCCAGATGGCACCTCCTTCTGTTCTCCTAAAGAGCATCTTCTTTTTTCACTGGTCTGCCCTTGAGTTCCCTCAAACCCACTGGTCAGCACAGCTGGTCATATGTACTAAACTGCTCATCTTCTTTCCTTAGCTGTCCCTGTTCCCCAGAATGAGACTGGGTGGGCTGTTCATTTGCCCCCTAAGTCAACACAGCTTGGTGCTACCTGGGTGGGCATGGAAGTGCAATTTGTGGGCCCATAGAGTGAGCAGTGGGCTGGCAGCCAGGGCCAGGTGGTGGGGCCTCTCCATTGACCTGGGTGGTGGGACCCCAGGCAGGGCCTAGGGACAAGGAGGAGGCCTCAGTGAAGGGCTTGGAGGGTCTCAGAACTTGAGTCTGGGAACGAAGGGGTCTGAGGGCTTTGAGGCTGATTTAGATTGAAAGATAAGAGAGAGAGACACAGAGAGATGGAGGCGGGGGGGGGGGCCCCCCAGAGAGAAAAAAAAAGAGAAGACAGGCACCCTCCCTCCCTCATTACCTACCCTAGGGAAAAAGCAGGAAAACCAACACATTTAGCGCCATTAACTCTTAAGGCCTCCTCATTTCCTTCAGTATAAAAGCAGGTCATTGGTCCCGGAGGCTGTACCTGGGTCTTGTTAATGGTGCAGATGTGCAAACAGGACAGGGGTGGGGAGCACGTGTCTAGGTGGCCGTAGGATTCTTAAAAATATGCTACTGGAGGAGAAACGAAAACTCTGTCCTCCCAGCTGAACAAAATCCGAGACCCGGAAGGTGCACAGAAGTATCCGGTTCTGAAAGCCCCGCGCCCCAGGCCCGCGTTGGGGGTTGCCATGGTCCCCCAAGTTGCCGGCTAGTTCCACAGCGCCAGCGCAGTAGCACTCCAACCCCGGGGTCTTTCTGCAGCCCTGGCACACACAACAACAGAAGGGCTTCCTTGAGGTTATGAAGAGAATGTCTGCTATCACCCACGGAGGACTCACGCGGACAGTGGACGATGGGCTTCACAGCTGGCCGCTCAGGTCAGGGCGAGAGGAGGAGTGTGGTGGGCTAACTCGGGGAGAAAGGGTGCCGCGGAGCCTCCGCCGGAAGTATGGGGGGGGGAGCCTCGGGAGGGGTATGTGTGTGGGTGGAGGCCCTGTCGTTCCCACAGCCAAGGGCTGCCTAGGTCCTAGGAGTTCCCAGAGACAAATCGAGCGGCTGATGTCCTAGGTCACCTGTCCTGGGTCCTTACGGGGGTTTCCTGCGTGCCCACTCCCACTCTGGTTCTATGGAATATCCAGGAGATACAGGGCAGTTGTTTACAGTGCGTTTGCTGACCGAGAAATAACGTATCATTGCTCCGTATTTGCTGGCTGGCTCCCGGGAGGGCCTATCCACCATCTCAGAAGCCAAGACAGGGTCCGTGGAGCCAGGGGCCCCGGGGTGCCGCCGGATCGGGCCTCCCTCCCTCTCGAGCGCTGTGGGGGGCGGGTGTGTGTGGCGGCGGGGGGGAAGTGGCACAACAGGAAAGCTTCGCCAGAAGGCCCTTCCCAGGCGGCTTCCTCGCCATAAAAAGCCAGACTCCAGCCGAGGTCCTGACCCCTTCCAAATATACATTCCCTTGCCCGGGGCCCGCCACTCCAGCCCAGGCCTCGGGCTGGGCGGTTTCCTCACAAGCTGGCCCGTGCCCAGCGCTTCGTCTCAGAGTGGCAGGAGTCTGGGGAGCCCCAATTTCAGTTGTCTCCCCAGTTCACCAATCCGTGTGTTCTCGCGTTTAGGTCTTAGGCTTGTGAGCGCCCGGCTCCGCGTGCGCACTGGCGCCTTAGCTAGGCGAGGGCTGAGGCGTAGAGGGTTTCCTTCTTAAGGACAGCTCTCCATCACCTCCTCAGCCCCCGCTGGTGCTCGATTGTTCGGGAGATTGAGGCTGCGCACCCCTCCCCCCGCTCCCCGACCCGTGCGCGGGGCTAGCCTCCCAGGTGTGGGCGGAGGGAGGGCGGCCGGCGCTTGCGCACGCGCGCGGCGCCGGTCGGTCCCGCGGTCCGCCACACCAACACCCCAGCACACGGTGTCCTGGAGGAAGCTTGGAGGTCCTGAGTTAGAGCCTCGCCCGAACTTGCTGGGCTAGTGAGCGGGGTACGCGGGCCATCCTAGGCCTCAGCACCTGTCGTCGGGCCCTTAGGCACCTTACATGCTGGGTGTGCACAGAGGCGAGCACCTCGGTCCCGAATTTAGAGATCAAAAGGGGCAGCTGAGACGGGGCGTCCGCTGTGTGATCCCTGACCCTGGAGGAAGGGAGGGATCTGGGGAGTAGGCGGCGGGGCCGGGGTCAGGTCGCGGTCGTCGGCCTCCCAGCAGAGAGACACTGGCCGAGGAAATGGTGAGGGTGGGGTGGGGCCGTGTCGTCGTTCGTAACGGAGGCCTTGGAAACGTCTTTGGGGACATAGTGCACTCGGGGAGAGCCAGACGGGGGCGAGGGTGAGCCCAAGGCGGCCTGCGGGAAGCATCGCAGCTAGGGCCTAAGGGGAGGCAATGGCGGCCACACGGGCTCGGGAAAGCGAAGTGGATGGCACAGTCCCTGAAAATGTGCTCGACGCTCCCGGGGTGTGCGTGCGACAGGGAATGTGGCTGCGAGGTTGCTGGGAGCCCTGGACTGGGGCCTAGTTGGAGCAAGGCAGCAGCGCCCCCTATGCCTCCCGGAAGAAATCCTATCCAGACCCTGTGAGCTCGAAAAAGACGCCGTGGATGGTGGGAAACCCCGGATTGCGGAGGGTGGACCAGCTCCCAGAGCAGCTTTGTGTCCCAGTTGTCGCTGCCGTTTGTGAAACTTCTCGGCACCTCCAGTTATTAAAATCAACGATTTTTAGAGAGGTGTAGGTGGCAATGTTGGGACATGTTGAACTATTTGTAAGATACGTACATGCGCGCGTGCACGATCTTTTTGTAAAACCGGGGTGGGAGCGCTCCGCACCCCCTTCCAGCGTACCATACGTAGATCGATCGCGCAAACCTGCAAGCACAGGTTGTGAAAAATAGATGACGTATGGGCTTGGATTTATTGGGATCCAGGTTACAACTGAGAGTTCCCGGTTGAATTTCCAAATACAAACACGGTGTCTGGGATGCTTTGAGGCTTTTTCTTGAGGTTTAGAAAGTTATTTGTAAACAGTGCGTTTAAGGTTAACTTGAGGTGAAAATTTAAAGAGTTGCTTCCAGCTTCCAGCTTTAAGAACACGGGGAAAGTCTCATGCCAGCAGTCGACCATCCAGCGAGCAGGGGTTCTATGGAATCTTGGTGTTGGTAAGGCGACTAAAGACCAAGAGGAAGTCTGAAGCAGTTTTGCATGGTTTACTGCCGCACAACGGTAGACCTGAAATCGAGTTTCCTTAGGAGTCATCTTGGCGGGGAACTTTATCTCCCCTAGCATTTCAACACTTCCCTGCACTGCAGGCCTTTATCCCCAAACAGCTGTAGGGGTGTGTCAGTTTTATGCGGGGCCTAGCTCCCTCTTAATTCCTTAAAGACAAAGGGCAGCAGACACCTCCCAAGACAGAGGCAGGCAGGCAGGTCAGGTTGAAAGTGAGGTGCTTGGGTGGCCCAGGTATCCATGCACCTTGGTGTTCATTAGGGGCATAAATGTGGTGTTTGGCGCCTTTGGTGTTGTGTTTGAATGTACTGAAAGTTTGACTTTCTTAGATTTTACTTAAAAAAAAAAAAGGTGGAAGCTATTTTATCATACTTGAATAGCGAGGGCTGGCTAACCAGGAAAAGGGGAGGTAAATAAGTTCAGTGAAACTGAGTTGAGATTTAAGATGGAAGACACTGTTTAATAAAAAGAACTGTCCTGAAGGTATGTCTGAGTGAAATTCACAGCACAGAAAGAACATAAATACCTAAGCAAATATATTCTCTTTTTCACCCTTTTTAAGTTTATTTTTATTTTTTTTTATTTTTTATTTTGAGAGAGAGAGCACACCAGTGAAGGAGGGTCAGAGAGAGAGAGAGAGAGAGAGAGAGAGAGAAGGAGACAGAGAATTCCAAGCAGGCTCTGCACTGCCAACACAGAGCCCAACGTGGCACTTGAACCCACACACGGTGAGATCATGACCTGAGCCGAAAAGCCTGACACTTAACCGACTGAGCCACCCAGAAGCCCCTTTTTCACCTTTTAAACAGAAGGAGACCAGGAAGCCAAACGAGCCAACCCCTTCCCCCCAGTTGAGGGTTCAGAAATAGAAAGAAGGTTGCAACCAAACATACTCTTGTGTCTTTCAAAAACTGATGCTCTGGGCCATCGTGAGAAAAATAATATAACATTATAACTCCACTACAGTTCCATTAAGCCCCTGCCTAGAATCCCTCCTGATCCTTACTAAGGAGCTTATTATGGTTTTGGGCTAACAGCCTCAAAACACTGAATTACATGGGGCCACTGCAAAGCCTGAAGGACCCTTGAATGGCCTCTACGCTTGGGTGTGGGATGAGGTGAAGGTTCATGGGGTCAGAGGAGGAGAGGGGGTGCCTGTCCATCAGGGTCAAGGCTAAGGGGAATGTGTGTGTGATTTGTGAGGTTTATGAGACTATGTGTGTGGTCGTGTGTTTGTGATAGCAGGTTTGTGAGTTGTGTTTTCAAGTGTTTGTGAGACTATTGTGTGTCAGTGTGTGAGATGGCAGGTTATAGGTGTGTATTTGTATTTGTGTGCATGGGAGTGTTTGGATGTGTGACAATGTGTGTGACTGTGTATTTGTGAGTGTGTATGTGTGCCCACCAGCCATTTCAGTCCTGGAGCCCAGCCTTCCAGGACCATCTGTTTCCCATTAGCAGCATCCCGATTGGGAGAAGGCCTGTCCTGGGGCAGCTTCTGAGAACCGGGTGGGCCAGCTCAAGCTGCCCCAGTTCTGCTCCATCGAAGCCGAGGCTGCCCCTGGCCAGCATGCTCTTGCAGCAACTCAGGCAGCCACACAAAGAGCCCTCTTTCCTGCCGCCAGCCGTTGGAGCCTGGGTCCTCCCCCAGATCATAAACCTGCCGGTGAAGACATTCAGAAATAGTTCACCGGCATTCACACAAGCATGTGCAAAGGCTGGAATTCCATTTGCTGTAAAGTTTTATTTTATTTTCCTTGGAGGGGGAGTGAGGGGGGAAAAGAAGAGTCCTGACCCAGTTTATTCTAGGGCAAAATATTGTATTTCATGCAGAAGTATACACCTGTACACAAATCTTTGCTTGCTGCTTGTGGGTTATATACATTTATGTGTCCACCTGCCTTAACCTGCCTTAATCCACTGTACACAGCTCAGGAGAACATACCTGCGGTGAAAGCCAGGCCACCTAAATGATGCACTCAATAAAAGTGGATCCAGTGATCTGAGGCCCAAGTTAAACCTCTTTATTATAATTTTTAATTAACATTGATGTAGTTCAAGTGCGCAATGTCTGGCATATATTAGTTACTTAATATAAATTGGTTGAATGACTAAATCAAAATTAGATTTAAAAAGTGATCTGGTACTGAGAAGTGGTTGGAAATAAGTATTGTGTGAAAGATTCTAGGCCACAAGGAAAGGCACGGGTTCAGAGACCTCTGGGTAAATCAGGGGCTTTGGCCTGGAATGTTCCAACAATATTTACTTACCTTCACGTTGCTTCTTCTAGCCCCCCCTCTATTTCTCAAGACTACTTTTGAGATGGTGGGAGCCCCGTGGGTTCTAATTATAGTCAGCAGAGAGACCTGAGGGGGTGTGAATGCCTCCTTTCTTCAGGAACTGGGTTTCCAGATCGGCTGGATAGAGTGGCTTATTGTCACCAGAAGGAAAGAAATGTCCCAGGCAGAGCCTTAGGAGAACACTCCAGAGAGGCCAGGCTCAGGCCCAGCAGGGGTCTACCTGCAGGGGCTCTCTCCAAAGGGAGGGAGGCTTAAAGGAAGCTATTTCACTCCAAGGCAAGAATTTGGGTGTTTTTGTTTGGGGGTCCTTATAGCCGCTCTTATACTTCGGGAAAAACATTGACATCGATTCTGTTAATGCTAGTTCATAGAAAGGACATTTTTAATAAAAGAGAAAAACAATTTGAAAGCCCCACAATTTCAGTTGTCTAATGACATAATTTCAAGTATAGTGAACTTGTGATTAAAACATCTTGTTGATTTCACAAAACCCTTCAGAAGAGGCCTCGACAAATGGAAATTGGGCCGAACCCCGGAGTGCCACGTCCCGGCTGCTACAAACCTCAGCCGTCCCACATCCTAACGGCAGGAATAAGGCGCAGTGGCAAGGAGGGTCGCACGGAACGGGCCGGATTCTCCCGCCCCTCCCAGGATCACACCTGCGGTCCCCGCACCCGCCGATTCCAAGCAGGGACCGTAGGCCGGCAGGGGTGGCTCGGGGCTCCGCGGTCGCGCTCACGCGTTGGGGTTGTTTCTCATGAGCTCCACGTCGGCGTCCACCATCTCCCTCACCAGCTCCTGGGACCCGAGACACAGGGGGTGGGCGGTGAAGGAGAAGTTTCTGCTACACTCTCCCGGTGACACCTCCACCCCCTGTGGCGCGCGCGGAGCGGCCTCGGCAACCCTCCCTCCACCCTACCCGCCTCCACCCTGCCCCCTCCTCTCCTTCCAAGCCTGGGACACCTCGGGCGCCCGGCGGGGCCCGAACGCTGCTGCTTCGGACGCCTCGCTGCTTCGCCGGGCCGGCCACCCCTCCCGCCGGGCCCGACCGAGCCCAGCCCCGCAGCGAGCGGGCCAGCGGATTCTGCCGTAAAAAAAGGCACTTACATCAAAAGCGACCCGGGGTTTCCAGCTCAGCTTCTGTTTCGCTTTGGTGCAATCTCCTTGCAGAAAGTCCTGCGGGGGGAGGGAAAGATAAAGCAGACGTGAGTCGGGGGCGGCGGCGGCGGCGTCCTTCCCGCTGCTGTCGGCGGGCAGCTCAGGATGCACACGGCTGGCTCCCCGTTTCCCTCCTTTTGGTCCCCGTCAGGCACGCTCAGTCGCGGCTCCCGGAGCCGTAAATCTTGGGAAGGTCGCGTTTAAGAATGCGCTGCACAGATCAGTGCGGACCGTGACAGCGGTTCCGTCCCCAGCTCACGCAGCCACCTCCTCCTGTCCACCCCTCCCCTCCGCGGCGTCCCATTGACGCTAAATGACTTAAAACACACACACACACACACACACACACACACACACACACACACGCACACCCAACATGAAGTTGTCAGGGACGCTACTGTGAGAACTGTTTCGAATTACCGCACTTCTCAGGCAAGTAGAGGAGTAAATGAGCAGACGCCTCCTCCCCGCCCCCGCGCTCCGCGGCAGCTTTCCTCTCCGCTGCAGGGCGGACGGCCGTGAGCCCTCCGCGGGCGCGCTCCGACTCACCCCGGAGGCTCCGGGGCTCCGGGGCGCCGGGTCCGCAGCGTGCTGGCGCGCGGCGCTGGGGGACCCGGGACTCCGCGGCGGGGGGCTGGGTAATCCCCGGTCCGCAGAGCTGTTCTTTCCGGGCGGTGGCCTCGAGCTTTCCTGACCCACGGTAAAGACGGGCGGCTCACTGCCATCCAGCACACCCGCGTGCACATAAAACGAAACTGAAGTTTCACGAAGCAATCCTCGCCCTTACTGTCCAGGGGCACGACATACCGTATTTTCTCTTCTGTTCTGTTCTGTCCCATTCCTTAGAAAATAATGATCTCAAGCCACTTCACCTCACGACCCACTAATACGTGCAACCAGCTGTCTGAAAATACAGCTCCGAAGAGCCAGCACCCTGCAGCTTCTTCGGCTCCACCGCACTCCTTCCTTTGCCCAGCGTTCCCTAACTGCTCTGATGGAAGATCAAGTTGATTTTGAAACGACCCTCCAGCTCCTGTACACGAAGCTGACATTTACTTGATCTTGCGTTTCTCATCCCATCTGACAAGGTCTTATCAAAATATCTATCTATCTATCTATCTATCTATCATCTATTTATAACGCCAAAGACTCAGGTTGAGTCGGCCCTGCTCAGCTTTACCAGTTCAGGCATGGAACTGCTTTAGGAGAGTTTCCATCCACTTAAGAGACTTCCTTAGAAGGAAACTGTCTAATAGAAAACTATAGGGAGATGTATAAATCCTGTACCTCAGCCCTCACTCACCCATTTCTTATTATAGATTTCTGGAGACTGATTCGGAAGAACATTGAGATGAGAATTTCAAGAGGATTTGAAAAAAGAAAGGGAAGGAAGGAGAGGGAGGAAGGAAAGAAAGAAAGAAAGAGAAAGAAAGAAAGAAAGAGAAAGAAAGAAAGAAAGAAAGAAAGAGAAAGAAAGAAAGAAAGAAGAAAGAAAGAGGAAAGAGACGTACTTTGAAACAGACCATTTTGGGGGGGGGGTGAAATAAACATTTAGCTTTGCCTAAATACATGTACAAATGTATTCATCAAACAGTACACAAGATGAGTCCTTAAGACAGAAGAGTGTGAAGGTGGTATGACAAAGAGCTGTACTTTAAACAGGATACATACCCCATTGAGAAACTATTTTAGTTATACACAATATTAAAGAACAGCCTAAAACCAGTTACATCAAGTGAAAGTAACAGATAATGAAGCGGCAGCTTGAAAGCCTGCCCACTGATTTTCTTCAGATTCCCTGAAAGGTAGCACGTGTGGGGAGTTTGTTAGAGATTCATGATCAGAAAGGCCACAAAGGGCTGGGCAGAATTGGTGCCCACCTTCACTGAGACTTACATACTGAAGGGTGTCTGGATGCTACTTCTGAATGAGCATGCAATAGTCCTGCCTTATCCTCAGTGTCACTTTCCATGGCTTCAGTTACCTGCCTTCAACTGAGTCTGGAGCAGGCAAACAGTCAGAAGGTCAGCAGTAGCCTACCCCTATGCCTACGTCATGCACCTCACTGCCTCTCATCACTAGGTATGTTATCATCTCACATCATCACAAGAAGGGTAAGTACAGTATGGTAGGTATTTCGAGAGAGTGACACCACATTCACATAACTTTTATTATGGGATATTGTTATAATTGTTCTGTTTTCTTATTAGTTATCATTGTTTATCCCTTAGTGTGCCCAATTTATAAATTAAACTTTATCATAGGTGTGTATGTGTAGGAAGAAACATAGTATACATAGTTCAGTACTATTGACTGTTCTAAGCATCACTGGAGGTGGGGCTTGGAATGGACCCACCTTGAATAAGGGCGGCAGCGCCCTGTACTGTATGCTTGAAATCGTTCTCTAACAGAGTACATTCAACAACGCTCATTCTCCATCATCCATCATTACTTTTTAGGCTTGAATAAATCAAACTCCCAAAGGCGTTTGCATTTCACAATACAGTGAAGTACTGATTTCCTCTCCAGAGTGTTAAATAATAATAAAACAAGTTATTTCTGCTGGTCCTAACAGTCCACATACAGATTCTTCAGGAAAAGTAGGATACAAAAATTAATAACTGGCAATTTAACACTGCATGGAGTGCTGGAAATATAAGTGGAAAAACAAATTAATTTATTTCTCTTTCCTTTCCCTAAATAAACTTGTATATATTTCCACAATACTTCTCTATTTTACTATAAAAGTCACACAAAGATATTCATTCTTTTTCCCCAGAGAGCTGTGAAATGTGGCGTCATGAAGCAACACAGCCTCCCTCAATTCTATAGCAGTTACATAGCTTGAAGAAACATGGTTATTGTTTAATCACATAACACTTGCTGTAAATCAACCAGCATTGCATAGGATGCAATTCATGGCTCTGAACTTATAGTTAGCAAAACCCTAAAACCCATTTTGGCTTCAAATGATCTCAGTAGGCTTGGGAAAGGGAGCTTTGTATTGTAATTATGTTTCCTGTATTTTTATACAAGTAGCTCATAATATAAAAACAACTAGGGAACTACAATTAAGGAAAAAGAAAAATGGTTTTCAAAAGCTCAGCAACAGACATTGCTACCATACACTGTAAAAGTATTTCATTGAAACCAGAGACGCACCCAGTTAAACTTCCCAATTTAGTTTTGAGCCCAGCTCCTACATTCCAGTCTAGCAGCTTACTTTAACCTTCTGCCAAGGCTCTGTCTCCCTGAAATTTAATTAGACCAAGAGACCTAGTGAAGGAAGAGGATGAGGTTCCATCAAAACAAAGCAGCAGCTCTCTATGCCAGCTGCTACTGAGCTAAAATCTAGACTAGTCCGTGTGCTTTTGCCCCTGTCAACTTTTAGGTAAAGATTAGGGACATCCTAGCTTGTTCACTTCTCCTGAAGGATTTTCTTACTTCTTTCTGTTGGGTCCCTTTAGGGAAAATATATAGTAAATGGTTTAGGCTGCAGGGTTTGGGGCATACGGTGGACTTAAAGGGTGGGGTGGGGAAAGTGTGGCCCAGGAGTATAGGTGGCTCTGGAATGACAGCAAGGACACAGAAATGCTTCTTTAAATAAGGCTTCTGCCATCGTGAAAAGAAATGGGATTGGGGAAGCTGGATTCTTACAAGAACATCAGGAACTAACTGCTCTTCTCACAGGACTACAGGGGCAATGCTGGGGTGGGGTGGAGAGGGGAAGGGGAGGGGAGGGAGAGGGAGGCAGATAAGGTCACACTACAGTTTCCCTTTACATTTGACAAATCCTCTCCTCTAGGGCGTGATCAGCTCCTAAGGAGGAGAGAGAAGAATGATTCATCTGTTTTGTCCTTTTCTTCTTTTTTGACAGTTCAGTTCCTTCTTTATTTATAGGCTTAAAGTCATAGTATGACAACAGGGGCAAGAGCTGATTAAGGAGATTTTATGTACACTTTCCAAAATGGACTTTCTGCACTGGGTGGTCTGGAGCTTTTCTGAGAGAGAGAGAGAGAGAGAGAGAGAGAGAGAGAGAGAGAGAGAATAAAGCTCTGGGAAAAATTTAAAGCATTTCTATGTGAATATGACATTTCCTGAACTCTGGCTTCTGGTGTCTTCACTGTTTCCATTGCTATTCCTTAGGTGAGCTATACAGTTTCAACATGTGATTTATTATTGTCAAATTCAATTAGGTTTAGCTGAGCATTTTACAGCAGCAAAACAGCATGAGCAAAGAGAAAACGTGCATGTCCAGATGCCCAGAGCCCCCTTATTTTTTCTTGGACTCCCTGCCTACCGTTGACTGGTCAGACCTTTAGGAGCTGTCCTCTGATGGCTCTGTCTAGGCATAAACCCTACAGGCCCAATGCCAATGGCCAGAGTTGGAAACAGCAGCCCAGTAGGAGGGCATGTTTTGCTGCAGCAATTTTTTAGGCTTTCCTGGCTTATGTTCTTGTTATAGTGAACTGATAAAGGGCCAGACCAAATCCTGGAAAAGTCATTAAGCCAGTTCCTGAGCCCACAGTAGTTAACATAAAATCCAGAAAAGGAGAGACCATGCTGTGCCATTATCTTCTACTCTAACTATAGTTCCCTTTCCTCAAATCTCCTGGGTGCCTTTTTAATCTCAATCAAGATAACAACGCATCTTTAAATCACACCGGTTAGTCTTCTTTCCTCCCTGCCCCCAATCTTTTTAAAATTTTGATCATCATTTAACACATTAAATGTCTTTGATACCCACCCTCTCTCCTGAAAATCACTGTGGGGAATGCTATTAAATAGATTGACAACATAGGATAACTTCTCAAAATTCATAGTGTAATTTTCTTTGTCTCCCTTTTTCTCTGTGGTTGTGTTGGGGAAATTTAAATATTTATTTCAAATCATGTGTTGGATACTATGTTTCCTCAACAGGTCTGCCTGTGAGGTTTGCAAAGGACAGCTGTTTAGGTGGAGAACCATTTTAAGAGTGTGAGCACTTTTGGCAGGATGTTGTTAAATTTCTAATGTGCATATTGAAAGAAATTGACTCTTGAGTGCTACAAATAAGGATAAGATGTATAGACAGGGGATGTTAATAAAGAAAACTAAGACTGGTGAAAGCCCTGGTTATATCTTCAAGAATTTAAAATACAGAGCTGTGAGTAACACTGGATATTCATTTCTTCTGTTTTTTTTTTTAATTTTTTTTTAACGTTTATTTATTTTTGAGACAGAGAGAGACACAGCATGAACGGGGGAGGGATAGAGAGAGAGGGAGACACAGAGTCGGAAGCAAGCTCCAGGCTCTGAGCCATCAGCCCAGAGCCCGACGCGGGGCTCGAACTCGCAGACCACGAGATTGTGACCTGAGCCGAAGTCGGACGCTTAACCGACTGAGCCACCCAGGCGCCCCTGTTTTTTTTTTTTTTTAAGGCAAAATTGAGGAATAGCTTAGGTTCCAAGGGAATAAAAGAATGAAGCAAATTTGGTTCTTGATCTAACTTTATGCTAATGTGGAGTGAGCAGGAAAAGATTACTCTTGGGGAAATGCTTCTTTTTAGAGAAAAAGAAATGCTAAAACAAAACAAAATACCAAAAACCAAAACAACAACAAACTTCAGTAAAATGGAAAAAGCTTTAAAGTTGCCTAGAATATCCCAGTCAAGATTCAAGATGTGCAGCTGGGAGTCAGCAAGAATGGGGTGGGGGAATGAAGACTGAGATTTCCCCCAGAAAGTTTGCAATATAGTATGTCTCTTATTGGGCAATTTAAACTCTTCCATGCTCACAACTACATCATTTGATTGAAACCTTCCCAGAGACGGAGGGAATCTCAGAGCAGTAAGAAAGGCAGTGGCCTTAATAACGGAACGAACATTTCCCCCTCTCTTCCCTTTTACTGCCATATATCAGCACAAATTGAAGTTGAAGCAAGGCCTCTCCTTTAATGACAAGAGGTGATAAGAGACAAGAAGAAAACAGCAGGCCGTCTCGTCTGCTCAGGAAGCTGGACTCGGTGGGACTGTCCATCAGCAGGAGCTGACAGAATGCCGTCAGACCCCAAACAATGCTTGGGCTCAACCTCAGGGAAATTGAGTCAGTCAGCACCGGCTCTGATGAGCGAAGAACGTACTGACAGTGGAGATAAAGTGGCAAAGGGAGCAAAACTGAGTGAGCAGGCCCTGCATTGTGTCCCTGTCCTCAGTTACCCGGATGGAGGCTGCTGGGAGGCACTCGGCACAGGGTAACACATATATACCCCACACTGAATGCCCTGCAGAGCCCTCACATCATCACCACTGTCACCTCCACTGGTGGCCTTGCATGTGAGCCTGGTTAGTTATGATTCAGGATGTGCTGTACTGACCCCTTGGATGGTGCCTGAGGGGGTCTCCAGGATCCTGTGACCCCTCAGTGATCCCATTAGTCTAGGTTGGGGACCACTTATTTTCAATTGGTAGCATTTATCATTTGGAACCAGGAGCTATTAAGAGCTACTAAACAAAGGGAAGGAAATACTTCTGTGTGTGTATGGCTTAGACACTACTGAAAAATCTATTTAGCATGGTAGAGCTTTCATGGACAGTGAATGAGAACACTGTATTCCTTATGCTCCCACTTGTAAATAAAGCCTAAGGTGGTAAAAGAAAGTATTCACTTTATTAAGGGAGAACCCAATTAATGGCACTTATAGTGCAGCCTACATATAGATGCATCTTTTAAAAAAAAATTTTTTTTAATGTTTATTTATTTTTGAGACAGAGAGAGACAGAGCATGAACGGGGGAGGGTCAGAGAGAGAGGGAGACACAGAATCCAAAACAGGCTCCAGGCTCTGAGCTGTCAAGCACAGAGCCTGATGCGGGGCTCAAACTCATGGACTGCGAGATCATGACCTGAGCCGAAGTCGAACGCTTAACCAACTGAGCCACCCAGGCTCCCCTAGATGCTTCTTTTTAACATGTGTTCTAAAAATATGGTTAGCACAGAAAGAGAAATGCAGTGGGGCACCTAGGTGGCTCAGTCGGTTGAATGTCCGACTTTGGCTCAGGTCATGATCTTGCAGTTGGTGAGTTCGAGCCCCGTATCGGGCTCTGTGCTGACAGCTCGGAGCCTGGAGCCTGCTTCGGATTCTGTCTCCCTCTCTTTCTGCTCCTCCCCTGCTCACACTCTGTCTCTGTCTCTCTCTCTCAAAAATAAATAAACAAAAAAATTTAAAAGGAAAGAAATGTAGTTAGACAAAAAGCACTCTAGAAGACACACTGACAACACAATCATGCAGGAGACATACAGGACTTAACCACACTAATTTTCTTTTAAATAGGTTTTTAAAAATATTGTGGAGAAAGCCCCTTCAGGCAGACATACTTGAGATGTGTAGAGACGAGGGCAGTGGTCCCTTATCCTGCATGGAAGGGACATACAGAGCCATACAACGCATGCTATGCTAAGGCCCAGCTTCTCCCCTCATTTGAAGGGGCAGAGGAGCAGGGTGCCCTTACAGCAGGGTCCCAAGAGCTGTCCAGCCATCTGCAGCATCCAGCCCTGAGGGCCTTCAGGGCCTGTCCTGTTCAGACAGGCTGTGAGTGAGCTAGCTGAGCAAAGGAAAACATCTTTCAGAAGCTGTGCTTTGTAGCTTTGGGGGAACTGTCTGTTCATAGGTTGGTGTTAATAGGTTGCTTTAAATAAAATAAGCAACAGGATTTGGGGAATAGGATATAGGCTTGCATCATACACATTTATGAGTACTAATGTATTTCTGTACCTATTCTACATCTACATTGTAATCATAGAGTTAATTTTTGTTGTTGTTTTTAGCTTTATTTCTTGATCCCTGGTGCTTACAGGAGTATCAAGCTAGGGAAAGCTAGATTAAGTACTGTAACTGGAGCCCTCTTGGTTCTGATTTCTTCACTGATCTTCACTCCAAACAGTTGATATGGGGGGCTGACTCACAGTTGTGATGCAGAGCCAGTTAATGAAAGGGAGATAAGATTGTTAGTGACCTCAGCATTCCAGGCTTCAAAGCCAGCACCATCTTCGATGGAAATTACTGGTTACTGTTAATAACTGGATCTAGGGTGTAAAGATTTACCCATGCTGGTAGGAGGTGACACAAACCCTGAGGAAAGGAGATAAAGCACCTTTAAGTGGACCGATTAAAGATTGTTGTGACCTAATTGGCAAGTGGCACTCTGGAGCACAAGAAGCAGGCTGCCTTTCTTTTGCCACTTAGTACTTTTCAACCTCAAAGTACTTTACATACATCGGCTAATTAAATCTCCAGGCAATCACATTCAAAATGCAACTCAAGAGATCTTGTATCTGTTTCAGGTGCCCATTTCCTAGGGATGAAAGCACTGTACAAAGTATCCATGAGGGTTAAAGCCCAACTCTGTTGTGCAGCTTATCTTCAGCATGCATGTGGTGGGGAGCCACCTTGTCACCAGGGAAGGTACCTTCTCACTTGGGGGAGGCTGACTTGGGTCACAGGAGACCCCTAATAGCAACAGGCGAAGGTGATTTTCCTTAAGCTTGTTCCTTTGCAGTTTGTTAGGAAATACACACCACCCCTTAGAAAAGGTTCTGCCCTCCTTTTGAATATTAGTACTAAAAAATATTGTAAGTGATATGAATGCCTCCATAATATAGATGGGATATTTTTTCCTTTGGGATTTTTCTCATTTTATATAGTACCATAGGTCACTCAAATTCAAGAAACTCACTTCAGTAGTCCTTCTTTCCTTCCCTCCTTTCAGTCCATCCATCCATCTGTCTGTCCATCCATTCATCCATCCATCTGACCATCCATCCTCCTCCCAACCAAAATAAAAATTATATGACAGGGTCATTCAAATGTATACCCCCACATTCCTCCAAGCATTCATGCCCTCAGTAACTTAAGAAACTCTAGGATTAACCAGGCAGCTGACTAAGTCCAAATTCTTGTTTTACGGTTGTTTCTCTAGGGACTTTTATATTTGAGGAAAAATTAAGACAAGTATGATGGCATTTGTTAGTAAGGTTTTTGAGAGGTATGGAGAAAAGAGCATTAAGACAAATATTTAGGTTTTTTATGATTTTATCTATCCATTATTTGTTTTCCTGTTACCATGGTTAATAGAGAGTTTACCAGGCTTCTGGGTATCTATATCACATGTTACCTGACATTCTTTCTTTTATATTTTTATAGAGGAATAGAATCCTATACCTCTACGTATCTATAGAGATATTTAAACAAATAACTTGATTAATGTCACAAAGCCATCTAGTAGTAGGGTTTTGGACTAGAAGTCAGGATTTCTGATACTTAGTCCAGCACTCACAATGCTCAGTGGTACAAACCCTCCCTAAAAAGTACTATAAGCAATATACTTTATGCTTCACTAATTTGAGTGGCACAAAGGTCTCTAAATAATAAAGACTGTAACAACAGATAGAAATATGGAACATACTCCAGTGATGAATGAAAGAAATGGACAGAGAAGAGTAGATACAGTATGATTCAATGTGCATGAAGTTCTAGTACTGGCAATCTAATTGATGGTGATAGAAATTAGATCGGTGGTTACAGGGGAAAAGATCAACAGGGAAGGTGCATGAAGAAACTTTTGGGTGATGTTCTTTACATTGATAGGAGTGTAGCATACATGAGTGTATGCATTTGTCAAAGTGGACCCAAATATATAGTTAAGATCTGTGCCTTTCATTGTGTATAACTTCGATCTCAATAACAAAAGATTCTTAGACACCACCACCAACCAATACAGAGACATCACTGGAGAGACTTGGCTTTGTATTGTGGCTCAACCACTTAGCTGTGTGGGGGGCAAGTTTCTCAGTATTTCTAAGCTTCAGGTTTTAAATCTGTAAAATGGGGAAAGCATCACCTATCTTGCAGGGCTGCTGTGAGAATTCAAGATTACACATAGAAAGTAGCTAGCACTATTTCCAATTCATTTTACACTGTTAAGGCTAGCTAGTGTTGCTCTTATCACTGAATTATAGGGAAAGCTATCCTGTTAATTTCTTATAGTTAATATCACAGATGAAAATGTAATCTTTTAAGTGGATTGTCTTATAGTTTTTTTTTCATGCTTGTATGTTACTTTAACCTTGCACTTAACCTTTACTACTATTTTTAAATCGTCATTTTGTTTGAATCACTGTAACCAGAGTACACAGGATTTTGTATTCTACTTTCCCCCAATTATTGTAAACATTTCATAATGCTCTTGATCCTTTGCTGCCAAATGTTTATAGTTTTAGATGCTGGAGAGGTAGCCGTGGACAAGACAAGGCCATGTTCATGAGCTTATGTTCCAGCTGGGAGAGACAGTCAAGAGGACAGGAGATGTGAATAAGACCATGTCAATTACTGACAGGGTTTGGCAAAGACAGAAGAGAGAGCAAGAGTGATAAAGAGTGGGAAGGCTGGGTGGGGAAGGCCTTCCTAAAGAAGTAACATATGATCCCAGATTTGAATCACAACAAAAAGCTAGTCACACGAAGTCCTGGGGTAGGAGGGTCTTTCAGGGACACCACAGGTATAAGGACCTTAGGGAGCAACACCGCTGGTCTGATATGCAGAGAGAAGGCCACTGTGTCTGGGCAAAATGAACGAGGGTGATCAGAGCCCAAGACAAAGTTGGAGAAGTAAAAAAAGGTCAGATCATGCCTGGCCTGCTGGGTAATCCCTATCACGGAGCCCAGGTCTCTCCCAGCAAAGCCATGTCTTCACAAGACTTTACTCTCTAGTCACAGATTGTGTTGTAAACTATTTGCAGCTGGCCGGCCACAGTCATACAGCTGGTTAACTCAACTTGATATAGCTCACAAGTCTGATTTTCAGATGCCAATGCAATCTTTCAAAGTATGAATGGGACTGACTTTTAGCTAAATGTTTAGAAGGGTGGATGACATATTTTTGCCTGGCATGCTTCAGCCCCTTTGCCTCCTAAAAAAGCTGCCACGCTTTGATTTGTTTGTGCCACCCAACCTAGAACCATCTGGCCACTCTTGCTTCGAAGGGATTCTGTCCGAGCTATTGCAGTTAATTCAGGATTATGCTCAGCTGGCCCTGTGGGACATAGGGCCCAAGAAATGTCATGGGGCCAGCAGGCAGGAACCTGGCCTATGAGCTGGCACCTGCTGGGGTATGTGGTAGAAGGGCCGCACCTTTTCTGGCCAAACAAGGACACACTCAACCTCCAGAGGGCTGCAGAGATGGCGCCCCACCCTTCACTTCCTCCTGTGTGAGCAGAATTCTGGCCGGAGTGAAACTCTAACTACAAATACTCCTTGTTGAGAGCTGCCTTCTTTTTCTCCACTAGTTTTCTTTTTTTTAATTTTTAAATGTATTTATTTGTTTTTGAGAGAGAGAGAGACAGACTGTGAGAAGGGGAGGGGCAAAGAGAGAGAGAGAGGGAGACAGAATCCGAAGCAGGCTTCAGGCTCCAAGCTGTCAGTGCAGAGCCTGATGAGGGGCTCGAACTCATGAACTGTGACATCATGACCTGAGCCGAAGTCGGACACTTAACCGACTGAACCACCCAGGCACCCGTCTACTAGTTCTCAAGACAATGGGACACAGCACTGAAAGTTGCTTGAGTTAGTTTTTTTTTTTTTTTTTTTTTTTTTTTACCAAATTCTATGTCTGTAAAGGTTCACTCATCTACAGAGAAAGAACCTAGCTTTGCTTTAAAACGTATAGTCCTTCATCAGCCTGCTACCCAAAACACGGAGTTTGGCTTGTGTTCTGAGCCCCTGGAGGCTTCCGGCACTGGGGGCACATGCTCCGTGGGATGTTTTCAGGCATCAGTGTGGGTGCTGTGCTGGACGGGAGCCTGGATTGGGGCTGTGGCAGGAGAGGAGAGCAGCCCAGATGCGGGGAGAGATAGTGAGAGTGAGAAGACTTGCTGAAGGACTGGATTTGGAGGAAAGAGGATTCACAGAGAACTCCTAGGATTTGGGCTTGAATGAGAACCTTTTCATTGCTTTCAAAGACACTGTATGAATTTATAAACACTACCAGCAAAGTATGAGTGTAACTTTTTATCACAACCTCATCGGCATTAGATTTTATCTCCTTTTCAAGGAAATCTCTCATTTTCATGATTATGAAACAGAGGCTCTTTGAAAAGATTACTTTTGTGAAATTACCTATGTTCTCTTATATCATTCCATGGAACATACTGTCTTGTTTCGGATCTTGATTTGTTGCCAAAGCCTCTTAGCTGAGGAAGTCTGGTTAACTCAGAGAAAGGAGCTCAGTTTCCACAGGCCCCAGCTGTGTTCGTGTGAAAGGAAGGAGAGGGGAAGGCAGCTCACCTTCTTCCATGACCCTAGCTAATGGACAGCTTCAGCTGTGCCTTAGGACAAGCAAGGAAAGGGTTAAGCCAAACTGTGTACACGATGCCCTACCAACCCGTCCCGCTTTTAATCTATGGCTTGTGGCAGGAGGAAGTCCGAGAGGTGGCCTTTCACATGACATCATAAAAGCCTGATTTATCGCCAGCCACCAAACATCTAGAAAATCATAACATCCTTTCAGGAAAATGCAGTGGAAAATAATCAGGTTGACTTTGATGAAAGCTTTGGTGGGGACTCCAAGTGTGACATTCTGCACAGTAACCCTTGGCAGGTGCTCTGTTTGTGCTTGGAGCGGCCTTCACCGACAAAGCCTGGAGTCCGAGTTGCTGGCTGCCCACAGCGGAGCATGGCTTTAATGTCCACAGATAAAACAAGAGTTTGGTTCACACTCTGCTAGCTTGCCTAAGATAACACTTAAGTGTATGTGAAAATGCTTTGGAAATAATAGCTCTATCTGGATGTGGGGAATTATTGATTATAGAAATATAAAGATCATACTCTTTTACATAACCCACCCCTACAGCAGCAATGCCCAACAGTAATAACTTCCTATACTGCTTCTGTTGATTTGCTCTTCTGTGCTTTCCTAGGACTATCTTTAGGACATGACTCTGCAGTTAGAACTTTTTCCTATGTAGTAGTTCCAAAGTAGTGCCCACTGTGGTATCGTTCTTAATAATTAAGGGGGATAAGAGATGACAGAGAAGACACACTCAAAAATGTCAGAGGAAATCAAGGGGTGAATTCCTCATGCCACAAGGAATCAGTCCCAGGATTATTTGTATCACTATGTTGTTTCTCTTGATCAGTAAGTTGATAAAACCACCAAACAGGAGCCTCAGTTTCTTTTCTATGCATGATGTACTCTGCAAATAAACACAGGAAAGAGGGACAAAAAAGACTAGAGTATTGGATGGTTCTAGAATTCTGGCCACATCAAGTCTACAAAAGCTCATTGGCATAGAAAGTAGGCCTATCTTTGCAGATTGACACCAACTCTGAAGGTCCTGGCATTCTTGAGTTTGGGGGGAGAGGAGAGAGGTGTTCCAAAGATTGGGCCAGGACTGACAAAGGGCTAGTCAGGCTTGGAAGGCTGGCAAAATGAAGACTGGGATTCAGTTCTAAGTTATGTTCACTTTGTTTTACTGCTACACCTCAATTGTGTAGGGCAGAGACTTCACAGACTCAAAGGCTCAGGTAAGTAGACACAGCCCTGTGAAGGTTCCTAGAAGGTTGATGCTCAGTGGAGGGAAGAGCCCCCAGTTTGGAGGAGCTCAGAGTCTGCGTCCCAACACCATCAACCTCAGAATGGGTCTCCTACTGCCACATAAGGCAGCCCTAATCACTTCACTGTCAATTCCTTCTGAGTTTGATTTCTGAACTGGGAAAGCCTGCCCAAACCTGACCTTCCTGGGATTCTATATGGGGAACTGGAATGATGGGGAGGGAGCAGAGCAGAGAGGTGAGGCCCAGCTCTGGCCCTCCACATGAGTTCCATAATAACTCAAGCTTTCCTTATCTGTAAATGGGCTGGAAGAATTTTAAGGTGCCTTCTCTAAGCTACTGCTTGCCACTCTGCTAGGATTGTTGGTACCTGCACAAGCACTACGTGCCTTGCATCAGTGCCATATGGATCATGTATTGCATCTTCTTGCCTAATGACTGCTCATCATTTCATAGTGGCTGTGGCAGCAGGAGCAGTGGTTCTCAAGTTCTGCTCCAGCTGGGCCCTGGTTTGGCTTAGCCTCAGCACTGCCCTGTGACTTTTGCTCCTGGTAAGCTGAGCAGTGGGGGGAGCTGGTGACTTAGCACACAATCAGATGGCCGAGGCCTATGCTGGCCCTGGTCACTTCTGCCCACAGAGGCTGGGCCCACACTTCCTGGGTGGGTCAGCACATACTTCCTGGATGGCTCCATGTAGAGAGCACTAGTCAGGAGGCAGGTGACCTGAGGGTACAGGCGTGGTTTTGGTAGTGATGTGTTGCACGGGGCCCAGAGGGAACTATGGCTTCAAACATTCCCCATGAAAACATCCCTGAACATTTGGGGAGCTTTTCAAATAACCAGCCAGACTGAGTGCTTCAGCTGTCTTGTGGCTGTAAAGTGAATACTTGCAGTATCTTATTGCCCAGGGCTATGCATGTCACTGAGACACTTGCCTGATAAATAGTGGTGAAAGTGGGGGAACAAATCTACCACTGATGCAAATCCTAATCAAATGGCTTGGCCTACTGGAGACTGTTGCTGGGTTAGGAAGCTTCTACTCAGGGGCCTTTTAAGAGAGGTTCCCTCTTCAGTGGGCCAATGAGCCGCCTCCACGCCCCAGCTCTGACCATTCAGGACTTGGACATGAAGTGCTTCTGGCTGTCATTCACTCCATAAGTCCATAGAGGCTCTGAGACCTATTACTAGTTTAGGGGTGGGGAAATTGGGAAATGCTTTGAGCTGGCACTAACAACATCTATTAATTGGGACCCTTGCTTGAGCCATGTGCTAAGCACTTTACATACCTCCTACTGTTAAACTTTCTAACAGTCCTGTGTGCTCCATGAGGAAAGTGAGGCTCCGGTAAATGCCCACTGTCAGTTTGTGGTAGAGCCTGGATTCAAAACCAGGTTTCTGTGACCCCAGACCAGGTAATTAGCCCATTTATCTACACTCCCTCCCTTCTCCTTCTCTGTTTAGTATGTGGGCTGACAGTTGAGGTGTACAATACACCAAGTCACACATTCCCATCAAGCAGCTGTTCTTAATGAGGATGAAGTGCCACCCTGGAGAATTTGTTGAAGACATAATAGAAGGGGAATATACTTTCACTTCACTAGAGGTCCAGAAACACTAAAACTGTTGGTTAGACGGCCTGCGTGGGTTGTACACTACAGCAGATTTAGGAGTGGAAACCTGAGTCAGAAAAAAAGGAAGACACCACACTGAAATAAGCACATGGCTCTTGATGTCAAAACAGCACCTTCTGAAAAACTTTGACACAGCCATGGATTGTAGAGCAAAAGCAAATTCATTGTTTTCCCTCAGCTGGAGGTGAAAGGTTTTATAGGGGGAACCTCAGATGAAGAAGTATTTTGTTTTGGTTCATATGATTAATGCAGTTTTCTAAGAAAAAACAACCATCGGCTCCTCAAGCTCCATCAGGAATGGTCATGATAATGGACTTTGCAGGTAGCTAAAACATAGACCAGTGGGCAACTGCCTGTGGAAGGATTCTTCCTCATCTGTACCCCGCTGACACTACCAGGCCATGAGACTCCCAGTGGACTTCCTCTGGCAGAACCAGGCTCTGGGGCGGAATCTTCTAGGAACTGTTGGCTTTCTAGGACCACAAGGAATACTAAGAGATGCCTGACATGGGAACTCTGTGAGTTTGGGAAAGTTCCAAATGGCCTTTCCTCAGTATCTGACCTCCGTGGAATACCCTTTTCTATGAAAAGACTTCAACTCACAGAATTCAAAAGAGTTGTCCAGTCTTATTTACGCCACTGCCATGACCATAACTAACAGAAATGCAACTCTTCCTCAGGGTGTATATCTTTTCAGGTTCAGGGTCTGGATAGTGAAGGAGATTACTACTGGAGGGAGTCTGGAGAACACGTGGTATCTAAAGACTTTATCCAAAGTCACTTAGTTCTGGAGTTTGGACAGTGAGAGTTCAGAAAGAAAGGGATGTCTCTGTTTATCACCATCATGGTGATAGTAGTGACAATGGTAATATTTATCACATAACAACAGCTGCATCATGCTTTACTATTAGGACCTCTTGGCCTATTTTCTGTAAATGTAATGTAATGTAATGTAATCCTGGCAACATTCAGGCATTCTTGTGCTCAGTAGCCATAATTGCTGGTCTTTGAGACGATCAAGGTCCAGTGATGAAGACTAGTGAGCTCATGGCATTATCATCTGATGCGTGCCACAGCAAAGAGTGAGCAACACGGCAGATGGGCAGAGAGGGAGGCCATGTGCGTGTAGGGAGTAGAGAGAGAGTTGAGACCTGAAGAGCAACAAGAAAGGGGAGGAGAATGAGCATTAATGGTGAGACTGAAAAGTACCCTGTGTAAGTATGTCACCATGGCACCTGTACAAGTAAATGGGAGGACTCTCTCAACATTTTCCCTCTAGAAAAGGTGCTAGGGTGAGCTACTCTCACAGTGGGCCAGAGGAGGGGACTGCAGCCCATCGGGGACCAAGGCCTTCAGAAACATTTTCAGAGCAAATGCTCCCTGAGCTGGGTCATGAAGAATGAGTGGGAGGGAGGATGGTAAAGGGCAAAGGTAAAGACAGTGTAGGTGTAGGATCAGGAGCTGAAAGGCACAAAGGTGTTACAGAATCTTCCAAGAGTTGCAGTTTGGTATGGCTGGGGGCAGGCTGGCATGGGATTCCCACCTTGTGCTGGGTATGGACCCCAGGCACACAGCAGTCAGGGCTCGTTTAGCATGAAATCTGCAGTTGGACCTTAGCTGAATCCCAATACTGTCACTTACTACCTGAGCCTCAGTTTTATGATTTATAAACCTGTTAAATTATATCTTCCAATAATAAAGACCAGAGACCGTAAGTGCTTAGAGCAGTGCCTGGTGTTGAGCAGACGGCAGCGACTGTCAGTGCATAACGTTAGGGCTCCACCAGGGCCTGGAGGATCTGGCAAGATGCCTTGGGGGCCATTCCAAGCCTAGGGGCTGGTTCTCCAAAGAGCGGGCCCGACATTCCTCCACCAAAACTTCTGACTGCAGCAATGGGCAACCCCCTTTCATCATTCTGTTAGTTCCCTATAGCCTGTGATGTTCTTCCTCTTCCTCTTCATTTATTTCGACTATACCCCTGTAAAACATGTGGGACTTAGGGACAGAGAGACTCAGGTGGAAAATCTCATTTGTACCACAACCTGGAGCTGGGGAAAGGATGTGATGTTTTGCGTGTTTGTCAGATAAGGCCCTCCACACATGCTCATTCTTCTCCCCTCTTCAAGTCCTAACTGACTCCCTACTCCCTGAACTCATTCCAACCTTCTCCCCACCCCACCCCATTATACCTAATCTGCCTTTGTATTCCCACAGCACTGTTCCAGTGCTGCTAACATAGCAGCCAATGAGACAGATAAGCAGTGCACATTCTGTTGTGGGGGTGCTGGCAGTAAACAAACCAGCAGGGAGGAAACCAAGACCATGATGAAAATGGTTCTTGTGTCAGGAACACAGACCAGGTGACGTTTAAGCAGAGTCCTAACTACAAGGAGGAGCCAGCTATGGGAGATCCTGGGGAAGCATTTCAGATGGGGGATGCAGCTTGGGCTAGTGCCCTGTGGTTGTAGGGAGCTGGCTAGTCAGAAATCCCAGAATTTTAGAGTGGTCCATGAGCATGGGGTAACGTAGGCTGTTACAGGTGGCAATGAATCCAGGATGTAATAATTTGGAGCTTCAAGAAAGATCCCTGGATACATTTCTTCCTCTGGGTACTCGTCAGACCCTCTGCCTGCAGGTGGCCTCAGGGATTCACTTGGGGAACCTGTTGGCCACCTAGGGACTGGTGAGCAGATTGGACTCATTTTAGGGGTCCTGGGAAAGGGATGGAGGCCAGAGCAGCAGACAGCCTCTGTCAGGAGTTCCAAAGCCCAGGGGCTTCCTTTTAGGCTGTAGGTCCTCATCCACTCGTAGGCACCCTGGAGTTCTTGGAGGAGGAGAGTGGGATCTGATATAGTAAGTTCTTCTGGGATAACCTATGTCACTGTCACCAAACTACCAAAAATAAATGGAGGGAAATACTGTGTGCTAATTGATGGCACACAGAAAGTGTCGCAGGGTCATGGAACAGAGAAGGTCTTTCAGGAGAAAAGATTTACCTTCTTCCTGTCAAAGGAGGGAAATATCTCAATGATGGTCAGGGCACCTCAAAGCCTAGTAAGTGCCTGCCTTACTCGAGCCAGTGGCAGAACCTGAAGGGCCACTTTGATCTTTATCAGGTGACTCAGCGCTTCTTGCACCACCATCCCTCTGACTGGAGCACTAGAAAAGTCACCCTATCCAAGGAGGCACAGAGGGTAGAGGAGGAAAAGACACATGAACCATCCTGGCAGATGAGCTCAGTCCTGAAGGCTCAGCATCATGCTTTAGCAGCCCAGTGCTTACACCTCATTTCTCTTGAACAGTTTCTTTCTTTCCTATCCTTTTCTCTCTCTTTTCCCCCTGAAGGAGTCATTTATTTTAAAGGAAAGTCTTTTAAATATTGGCCAACATTCTGTTTAATATTTTATATATGTTTGGGGGGCTCCTTGTATGTCTCTGGCTTACCCTCCTGAAGGGGAGATAGAAATGCTGCCAATAACTCAACACATCTTTTTTCCCAAAACACATTAGACAGTTCCTCAGAGCCCCAAAGAAGGCCCTGACTTGGCCTGCCCCTTTGGGATTTCCTGCCCTTTCTCGTTGGTTACCAGCTGAGAAAGCACACCCTGGCACTTTGTACCCCCAACCACTTTTTCCATTTTGGCCAGTTCTCTCTGCTTGGAAGTCATGCTCCTTAGATAATGGTGGACAGAAGGGGCTTCATTTCTGTGACACCTGGGTCATTTCAGCATGTTTCCTTGTCATTGGTTCTATAACTTCTTCTGGTCTGTCTGAAATTTTTGGTTTTGTGGGGGAGAAAATAAATTTCTCCTTTTATATCTTCAAAATACTCCCCTCTCCTAGGTTAAGGCCAATCCAATGTGGCCTTGTTCTTTGGACTAGAGAACTGGGTTTCCTGATGACCATAGTCTCGAGTTATAAATGAAGTATGTTTACTCATCTTTACGAACAGAAACACAGTGTAATATCTTGACTTTATAAAACCTGCCTTCATGACCTGCTGGTAGTGTCTATGTGAAAGATGTAGGGTGCCAGCTGTGCTGGTCCTGTCAGCAGGTGGACAAGCTGGGGCCCAGAAGGGACTGTCCCTAGAGTCCTACAGGAAGTTAGCAGGATGCAGTGGTACTCAGGGCAGGATGGGTCTCTGATCCTAATGCACACCAGGAACAGCCAGCCACATGTAACCCCTTACCTTTATTCCTCACATAGACCCTTCCTCACTTTGAGCTTTTTCTTTTGTTATTTAATTTTTTTCCTGTTTTGGAATAGTTGCTTATGGGGACTCCTCAGGGGCTTTTAGCCACCACCTCTGACCCTGAAAGAGTGGATCCAGCTACATCCTAGGGATGTCTGCTGAGGAGGTGGGCATCAGCCAGATCAAGTGGGTACTTGCTTTCATTCTCTTATCTGGTTGCCCTTCTCTATCTCTGTCTCCTCAGGTAACTTGGTGTTCCTCAACAAATTTTGTGGATTTTGTTAAAAGTGGAATTGGTGGGATCCTTAGGTAGGCTGAATGAACCAGAATTCCCGAAGGGGATCCTCAGCAAAAGTGTGCTAAAATCACTTCTTCAGACCTGTATGCATTTTGGGGGGTTATTCAGCTTGGTATCCCTGGGACCCAGTCCACTTCTGGGTACACAAATGGGTATTAAAAGGAAAAACAGTCTCTCTCCTTGGAATGTAGCCCAGACTGTCCAGTGTAGCCAGACACTTCACGACTGCCCTACCCCTTGAGGTTCTCAATTACTTCCATCACCAAATGGCTCCCAAATTGCTTAAATGAGGCAAGTGGAGCCTGCAAAAGTCCTTTTGAAACACTGAAGAGCACAAAGAAGAACATCCTGAAGGCGAGCCTTCCCTGGAGATCACGTTCTGACTCTGCCTCAGCAGACCTGCTCCCAGGGCTCACAGCCCCCATCTAGCCCCCAGCTTCCCCAGATAGCTACCCTTCTGGGCCCAAGGCCCACACCCACGCATTCTGCTGGGTCCTGACTTTTCCTGGCAATTGGGAGCTCCTCCCTGGATGCCCTCTATGCCCGCTGGGCCTGGCAGGCCCACGTCCACAGCACCAACATGCAGCCTGCAGCCTCTAGTCTGATGATTTGCTGCCCTTTCCCCAGGGATGCTTACCTGCCAGGTAAGACCCTGATTCCACCTTGAGGAAATGGGTGAGTTACGGCATGCATGGGGGTACCACTATGTTGTGGGTGCCTACTACTACGGCTGTGACTGGGGCCCTGTCAGCTGAACTGGTAAATTACCACTGTGATCACCTCTGCCAGGCTTCTGACTGTCTCCCCTCAACATGCCCTGCCCCCCAGCTTTCCTGCTTCTCCTCTCAGTTTCCAGAAACAGGGCCCACAGAGCAACCAAATGGCTTCTCCAGTAAGCTCAAGGCTTTGTCACTGACTGTCCTTTGCTCCTGCTCTCCTCACCACTTTGTATGTCATTTCCTGTGCTGTGTCTTCTCATAGTGTCACTGCTGTGCCAGTGCTGCCACATGGGTGAAAGTCTCCCGGGGCCCTGCACCCATGTGTGGGCGTGGCCCCCCACAGCTCTACCCACCCCATAGTGCTTCCATGCTTTGTGCCAACACCCTTTCTATAGCTGCCACCTCTGCACACTCGCTATGCAGCTTCCGTCTATGACATCACCTCATTTTTCCAGTCATTTTACCTGCTGGATATCATCTCCGTTTTGCAGATGAGGAAACTGAGACTGACAGAGTTGATGAGTTGGGGTGGAGGAGAATGAGCTTCAAACTCTCGCCTGCTTTACACCTAAACTCTTGTTCTTAACCACTGAGCTTCTTTCCCGCAATCGAATGGAAGCTCCACGTGGGCAGAAAGTGTTTCTTGCCCATTTGCAGGGACCTGGGAAGTGTGCAGGATGGCCTCCTGCGTACAGGCCCTTCTCTGAAGAAGTCTTCCCCTGGTTCTCTCTGTTACAGTGTCCTCTTAATGTCCCTTCTGTCCCTTGCCACAGTCTGTAATTACTTTGTCAATTAGTTTATTGTTCTACTGTCAGCCTCCCTAAAATGTAAGTTCCATGAGGGACAGAAGTGTGTCTTTCTCATTTACCTCTATCTTCAGGATCTAGCACTGTGCCTGGCACACAGGAGGCACTCAACAAGTATCTGTCGAATGGACACAGGAATGCTTAAAACCAAAGTCAGTATTCCCCCCCTGCTAAGTACACCTGTCCCCTTTCCTATTGCATTGTAACCATTAACACCGCCTCCTTCCCTTAAAATTCTGGTCAGCTTTTAGCTGTTTCTTCTATATTTTCCACACATCATTCATTTCCAAACCTTATTGCTGTCAGTTTTCCCTTTCATGGCCTTCAGATCACATGTACATGGATGACAACAGTCCCCTTCTTTTCACAGACCAGTGTTTCCCTGGCTTCAGGGTCCCTTCTCTCTCTGAGATGTGGCTCATTCTTTCAGAAGCTCTTTGTGACATTCCTTCAGTTAGAAATCTCAATTACTTGCCAAATAAAATCCAAATTCTCTCTCTGACTTCCAATTATCTTTGAAGATTTGATCCCAACCTACATTTCCAGGTTTATTTCCCATTCCTTTCCAAATATTCCCTGCATTCAGGACAAGTCAGATCAATCAGGAAGCACACATATGCTGAGGACTCCCCTACCTTCCCAAATGTAGAAATTCAATGAAGAAGCATTAATTGCATGCCTACCACATTCCAGGTACTGCATGCTGAACATACACAGCTAAATGCCATGAGGCTGGAGTGGGGAGGTTAATTCACAAGCTAGGTCAGAGACAGCCTGTCTCCCAAGCAGACCACCCTGATGGCTCCCTTGGGCATGGGCAGTCAGGCCTCCTGTCCCTTCTCTGGTCTGGCTGGGCAAGAGGTGAGTAGGAAAGGGCTCTGCATAAAGGTGACAAAACCTGGTAGGAGGAGCTCAGCAGGTGCCAGAGGGACAGGACCTTGATCCCTCTCCCGAGGGAACCAATGTTCCACAGGGAATAATAACCAGGGACTTTGGAGAACCAGCCTGTCCAATATGGGATTTTAGACTGGCTTATTCATAGGGCACTTGGGTGGCTCAGTCGGTTAAGCATCTGTCTCTTGATTTGGGCTCAGGTCATTATCTCACAGTTTGTGTGATCCAGCCCTTTGTGGGGCTCTGCTCTAATAGCATGGAGCCTTCTTGGGATTCTCTCTCTTCCTCCATCTCTGCCCTTCCCCTACTCATGCTCTCTCTCAAAATAAATAAATAAACTTAAAAAACAACAACAACCCTGGCCTATTCATTAAGATATAGCTTGTTTGCCAAATTCTTGAAATTACAGAACATCTTATTTGCTATGTCATGTGGAGAATGGAAGATACAGGAGACCCAGACAAGGTTGGAGAGTCCAGCAGAAGCAAGGGCATCCCTGAAGCCAGGTAATTCACACAAGTGCTGGGAGAAACACTGTGTTGCCTTCAGCATGCAGGGACAAGAATTCGAGCATTTTTTTTTCCTTTAAAATCTTAAAAACAGTCCCCAGTAGGCTGATGAGTCTGGAAGCATCCAAGTGGCTGAGACTCTGGTTACCAAAATAAACTGCAGTGCCTCTAGCTGTACACAGAATGGTAAGGGAGACAGTTCCGTAAGCCAATAACGGAGCTCAGTGACAAATGTCATTAGGGGGGACAGTGGAGGAAAAAAAGGAGGAGAGATGAGTACCCATTCTTTCATGGGACAGACAGGGCTCTGCAGGGGAGAGGGTGTCTGGGCTGAGTCCTGCAGAATCATGGAAACCTTCCATGGAAAGCCGGGGTGGGAAGGACAAGCCATTCCCTCTATTTGGGATGTCCTTCTCTCCATCTGGACCCACTCACATTATACCCATCCCTCAGGAACCAGCTTGGATGCCACCTCTTCCCAGAGCACACTGATCCTAAGTGATCTGGTCTTCCTTCAAACTCAGGCAGCTCTAGGCTCTTCCCACTGACATGACTCGGTTCCCCACATCCTTGTTGTTGATGTGCAAGGAGGCTGTACTTGCGGCCTCTTCTGGATGGGAAAGGAACTCTTATCTTACTCATTACCACCCTATCCATACTGCCTATGAATGCCATGTATTCTGCCTGCAGTGAGTGCTCAAGATATATTTACTGAAAGATTATCAGAGTCATTGTTTTAAGCTCTTTCCTCTGGTTTGATGAGAACAGGCCTGGAGCTCTATAATTTGGGCAATGGTTCATCATATTCTCTCTTTTCAGGATTTTCCTACTATTCTTTCAAAGTGACAATATAAGCAGTGTAGTTATTCTGTGTGAATATCACAGGAAGTCACATCTCTAACATACCTGCACGCTTCAGTAGTTAGTTTGATCTGAAGAAAACCTTTCTCTCCAATGCCATGCTTTCTGAGTTTCTTACTTATTTGAAATTGCCTATGGAGCTGTATTCAGTAACACAGGAGGTTCTATAGGTTATTTTTACATCACTATTGAGGGCTGCTCCATAAGGTATGGCTTAATTTTGTAACTAGGAACACAATGTTACTGAATTTATATGAGAAAAACACACAAAGCATCAGTCCTGCTCACCCTTATTCCTTGCTAATATAGCAAAGAAAGTTTTGAACGAATTCTAAAAATACACAATTAAATTTTCACAAGGAGAAGTGTGACTCTCGCCTCCTCCATAAAAATGCAAAGCTGTTTTGCACAAAGAATTGTCAGATCCGTTAGTTTCATAATACTTTAATTCATAGGTAGCTTAGCTAATTACTACTCCCAAATAATGAAACATTGCAACTATTAATAATTTTAAATAAAATCATTCTTGTAAAATGGCTGCATTTTATCAGTCTAAGTATAAAAATATTGTGGTGATCATTGGCTGCTGCCTCCCTGTTTAATATTTCTGCTGGCTGTTGCAGAGCTCTTGATGTTAAAGCATCTAAAACATAAACAGTCTTCTCTTTAGAGTTCTTCTTTGAATTTATTGCTCTAAATTTCCAGATATAATGGCCATAAAGGCAACACTAAACAGAATCAGAACTAAAGAGAACATGAGCTTTTTTTTAAGGCAAGCTTTCAAAATACACAAATGTAATTATAATTCTTATTGTTTAAAGTTTTAACTTAGAGTATTGTTACAGAATACTGTTCACATGCTAGGTAGGTTTCAGATTATGTGAAATATCACTTGCCATAAAATTGGGTTTCACTGGTGCAGGTATGCATTAACCCTTTCTGGCAATTAAGGTCCTGTTTTAGAATAACATTGTGATGCACTCTCAGAAAAATAAACCTGGGTACTAGGAAGAAATGAGACTATCGCACTGTAGGGTTTTTATTAGTCTTGCCATTACCCACCTCAATCCATGTTTCAAGTATGCATCATTCACTTCTTAACAGATGAGAAAGCTCAATCTCAGAGGTCAATTTGGAAGATCAGACTGATGATTTCTCAATCTCAATTTAACATGTTATATTTATGTGCTATGTGCCAACAACATTAAAGATATAACATTGTGCAACTAGCTTCTTTTAGAGCACATACAATAATACATTTTAATTTTCCTAATAATGCACCTATTAAACTAAGATTCCTAGAGGAACCAAAATCCTCTACCATTGCACCTTGTAACATGAAAGCACGTTACACAAGGTACAAATGCAATAGATCTAAATGTTCTTTCTCTAATTACTACATCTTGTTTATTATGTGCAGGCCAAAGGGCATTTTTTTCTTTTGCTACATTCCAACTCATTCTCAAACAAAAGGCCAGTTACCACAGGTTATTCTTTCTAAACCATCTCTTCTCTATTTCTGAAGAAAAGTTTATTGCATCCTTCTCTAATAAAGACATTTTTACTGTGCTTCCAAGATATCTCTTAGATGTTACACTCCTAATTCCTCTTTCAGAAAACAGTTCTAACATGCTTTATTTCTTTATGTGGGTGCCCAGTTCCTGGTTTCATAGCTCCCCAAATTCATTTATCAGAGAGCCCTAAAAAGAACACAGTGAACTTTCCAGCACGTCTCCTGGCCAAGTGAATCTGAACCTCACCTTATGAAAAAGGTCCTCCAAGTAGCTACCTAGTTGTCTGACCTTAGCGAGTCACACTTCCGTGTGGCCTCGGTTTCTTCAGCTGTGAAGCAGCGGGGATGGGTTTCACGGCTGAGGCCTCTCTCGGTGCTCCAGCTCCAAGACTGCAGCCCCTTCCTTTCCCTGTCTTGTTTTGTGGAGCCTGGTGTCGATGAGTGCACTTGTAGCACAAGGAGTTTTAACTGTCAACGCAGCTGTGAGCCCAGCAAAGACTGAAAGGATTACCTTTTTTGCACCCGGTGTTTACAACTGTCCTCTGACAGCACTCTTAATGATCAAACTCCATGTCAAGAAAAAAACAAATAGTAACTATAATTTCTTTCTTTTTATAAAAAAAAATTTAGCGTTTATTTTTGAGAGAGAGAGAGGAGAGAGAGAGAGAGAGAGAGCGAGAGCACATGCTCACATGAGTAGGGGAGGGGCAGAGAGAGGGAGAAAGAATCTAAAGCAGGCTCTGAGCTGAGTACAGAACCTGACATGGGGTTTGATTGCACGAACTGTGAGATCATGACCTGAGATGAAACTAAGAGTTGGACGCTGAACTGACTGAGCCACCCAGGTGCCCCGATTTCTTTCTTTAAAAATGGGAAGAGGCTCCTTTAAGTGCTGCAACCCTCTTCCCGAGTGTCCCATTGATGGCTTGTGACAGTGGCACCTATTTAAGAATATGTGAGATATGCCACAGTACATGAGTAACCAGGCAGAACCCGAAAGGCTCCAATTCTTCTTTCATTGTAATTTCCAAGTAGGTTAAAATACAAGGACAGAGGGAAAACCCCTCTTAACTCACTATCTACTAATTAAATGTTTTATAGAATTATGGCAGTCTTGTTAGATTGGGGAAAAAAATGAACAAGTGAATGAAACAGAAAACTACCTAGCAACCTTGCCATGCCTCTCTGGGGAGGCGGGACCAGCTCCACAGTCTGTGACAGAACCAGATCAACAATGAAAACTGGTGAGTGGCTTTCTTGGACTCTTCACAGGATGAAAACTAAGCTTGGTATTAAACACGTACATGTTTCCCTTTGAGTACCTTATCTCAATAATTATGGCCATGCTGGTTTCACCACCATTACCAGTGTGCACATTCCCCTTAGATCTAATCGGGCAAGGAGACACTTTGGGGCTGCCTGACTTGTGCCTGCTGCAGCATGTAGGCAGCAGCCCACACTCATCCCCGTGGCTTGTTCTCATCCTGTCTTAGCTCACTCCTGTCATTCAGGTTAGGGACACTTAAGGACTAATTCAAAGAGTCAGGTTGATCTAAAGGAGTGTACTGGACTGACCTGTGAAGGCCCAGTGCAGTTTTCTCCCAAGCTGCCCTATGCTCATGTTCTTCGGTTTGCATTTCTGATTTTTCCAGGCAAGGGACAGAGAAGCGAAGCTCCTGGAACTAACTCCCTTCTAAGATGCTCCACGCGCCTCGATTTCTGGGTCCTGTGTCACCCACACTCTAACTATGCTGTGTGCACACCTCCTTGAAGTAAAAGAGCAGTTGAAGATGTCTGTGATCAGGGGTTAGAACACCCATGGATCTCTTGCCCAGGAGATCTGAAGCCAGGATGCAGCTGAGGCCAGATGTGTTACTCCTCCTTCATCCTGACCCTGGAGAAAGTGGATGTAAATGCGGGCTTTTAGGTCGTGGTATATAGGTGTCACTGCTCAGTTTTTAATGTTTCTGGGACCATCTCTCTGCACCTACCTGTTTGTCTTTAGATAGAAGCCATGATCTCTGCCTCATAGAGTTGTAAGGAGGACTAAGTGAGATAATGTATTTGACAACCTGTAGATGCAGGCACTTCATAATGACAGAAATCATCCTTCTTTCTGGTCTGAAACAAACAACTGCACAAATACCTCTTTTCCAAGCATGCATTGGCAAAAAAAAGAAAAAAAAAACAAACAAACCAAAACAACAACAAAAACACAAACAAAACCATGAACTCCTATGTCACATGCTCAGCTAGCTATCCTCTGCACTGCACATGATGAGAACCAAAAGCTCCTCATTTTATGTTTTTACTGATAGTGATACAGAGCTCTGAGACATTAATCTGAGCATATTCTTGATAGAACTGGTACATCTGAGATCATTAGGTTTCCTAAGAAACTGTTTTTTTATTTGTTTCTCTGCCAGCTCAGATACTGTTTAAGGTCTCCTGCTGGCTATGTTTTGCTGTGTGTCCTTCCCCTGCTTGTCAGATGTACAAAGGCTACTACACACATATATACATACACACAGGGGTGCTGTCTTGGCATTCTTCCCAACCTTTGCCAGGTTATCCATTTCTGCTTAAGCTTCCTCTTGGTCTCTCAGGCTTGCTTGCTTTTTATTTTGGCCTTCCAGCTCACTTTTAGTCATTCAGATCGTCAACCCATTGTATTCTTGGCTCTACTGCTTCTTTCCTTGGCTTGTGCCCCTCATGTCAATCTCCCCAGGGGTCCTAATACTGGTCAGACAGATTTTCCCCCTCTGTACTCATGGCATCACCTTGATGTCCTCAACTGGTGTCATTTCTCATCCATGCCCTTGACTCATTCATATTATTTGTGTTATTCAAATTAGACTTTAAGCCGCTCTAAGAAAAATATTTAAGTTTTCCTTTTTCTATGATCAAAGATGGTGCTGTGCTTACAACTGGTCTTCAGAAACAAGTGCAAAAGACACGAATAAATGGAAAGACATGCCGTGTTCATAGATCAGAAAACTTAACATTGTTAAGATGACAACACTAGCCAAAGAAATCTACACATTTAATGCAATCCTTAATAAAATCCCAATGGATTTTTTTTGGCAGAAATAGAAATTCCTACTAAAATTCATACAGAATCTCAAGGGATTGAGAATAGATAAAAGATTCTTGAAACAGAGGAACACAGTTGGAGGTCTTTTCCTGATTTCAAAATTTATTATTAAACTATGGTAAAGTAGTGTGGTATGGGCATAAAGACAGATGAACAGAACAAGGGAATAGAAATCCCAGAAATAAACCCTCACATGTAAGGTCAAATGATTTTTGACAAGGGTACTAAGACCATTCAGTGGGGACAGTCTTAAACAAATGAAGTTGAGAAAGCTGGATTTCCACATGCAAAAGAATGAACTTGGACTCTTACCTTATACCATATGCGAAAATCAACTCAAAATAAATAAAAGACCTAAACTTAAGAGCTAAAATTATAAAACTGTCAGAAGAAAATGGGAAAAGTTTTAGACATTTGATCTAGCAATAATTTCTTGAATAGGACACCAAAAGCACAGGCAATAAAAGTAAAAATAGATAAACTGGATTATCAAAATTTAAAAATGAACAGAATGGAAAGGTAGCCTACAGAATGGGAGAAAATATTTGCAAATCATATATCTGATAGGGGGTTAATATCCAGAATGTATAAAGAACTCCTACAAGTCAACAATAACAAAATAAACAACCCAATTTTTAAAAAAAATGGGCATAAGATTTGAATAGACATTCCTTCAACAAAGATATACAAAGAGCTAATAAGCAAATGAAAAGATCCTCAACATTTCTAATCATTATGGAAACACAAATCAAAACCACAATAAGATACTGCCTCACATCCATTAGGACGGCTATTATTAAAAAACAAAAAACAGAAGATAACAACTGTTGGTAAGGATGTGGAGAAACTGGAACCCTTGAGCATTGTTGGTGGCAATGTAAAATGGTGCAGCTGCAATGGAAAACAACTGGAAGGTTCCTCAAAAAAATTAAAAATAGAATTAATGTAAGATTCATCAATTCTGCTTCTGGGTATCTATCCAAAAGAATTAAGAAGCAGAGTCTCAAAGAGATTTTTATACATCGATGTCCATAACAACATTATTCACAATACTCAAAAGGTGGAATCAATACAAGTGTCCATTAACAAATGAATGGATAAGCAAAATGTGGTATATACCTAAAATGGAATATTATTTAGCTTAAAAAAAGGAAGGAAATTCTGACACATGCTACATGGATAAGCCCTGAAGATATTATGTGGAGTGAAATAAGCCTGACACAAAAAGATAAATAGAAGATTCTACTTACATGAGGTACCCAGAGCAGTAGTAAGATTCACAGAGACAGAAAGTAGAATGGTGTTTTCTAGGGACTGGGGTGGGGAGAGTGGGGAACTACTATTTAATGGGTACAGAGTTTCAGTTCTGTGAGACAAAAGAGTTCTGGAGATGGCTGGTGGTAATGGTGTCATAATAATGTGATGTAGTTGAGATCATTGACCCGCATAGTGGAAGATGATTAACCTAGTTAATTTTGTTATGTGCATTCATCACAATTAAAAAATATTCCTTTAATATTCAACTTAAAAATAAATAAGTCATTACTATACTGAATCTCTTAACTGTCCTTTATCTTTCAAAAAGTGTCACACCAGAACTACTCCTTTAGGTGGTATCTGAACTTTAATTTTTGTATCATCAGCACTTAGCACAGTGCTAGTTACATCATAGGAACTCAATATATTCGCTAAAAAAAAAAGAAGAAAAAAGTGCAGGGACAAATATATGAACTCTGATTATTCCCTTCTTAAATTTCTCTTTAAAAACTTATTTATCTATTAACATGCAGTGTTATATTAATTTCAGGTGTATAATATAATCATTCAACTATTCCATGTATCATCCAGGCTTTCTTAAATTTCTAGGGCTACTCACTCAACTATTTCATGTTCAATTGATACATATATATAATATATATATAATACATATACATATATATATATAATATATATTATACATATACATATATACATATACATAATATATAAATATATTATATATATATATATAAGTTGATATATATCACGTATATTTCTTTTCTTAGGTGAAGAATTTTCCATTTATATAAAATATATTAGTTTCTTTTTATGTCAAAAGCCCTTAACATTTTTATTTTTATTTATTTATTTATTTTTAATGTTTATTTTTGAGACAGAGAAAGATAGAGCATGAGCAGGGAAGAGTCAGAGAGAGAGGGAGACACAGAATCGGAAGCAGGCTCCGGTCTCTGAGCTGTCAGCACAGAGCCTGATGTGGGGCTCGAACTCATGGACTGTAAGATCATGACCTGAGCTGAAGTCTGACACTCAGCCGACTGAGCCACCCAGGTGCTCCACCTTTAACGTTTTTAACATGGAACTAGAAAGAAGAGTATAATGAATGTCTATACATATCACCCAGAATCCACAATTCAGAGCTTTGTTTTTGGCCACGGTATATGTTACCATAATTTCTTCAGAGTCAGGGTCACATCTTTTTGTCAAGTACCTCCCAATGTATGTGTATATATGAGGAGACTGATACAAAGAAGTTAAGTAAGTGGTCAAGTTCACACAAATGGTAAATGGTGCACTTAGGACATCTATCTCCCTAACCCTAGGTATATGAGATCTTCCAAATCCATTAGGATGAATCTCTTTATTTTTACTTATTTATGCAAGTGAATTATTTTAACTATTAAGATTAATTTTCCAACATGACTTGGCCAATTTTCAGATATAGTTAATTAAAATTTTTAGGGGCGCCTGGGTGGCTCAGTCAGTTAAGTGTCCGACTTTGGCTTAGGTCATGATTTCACAGTTTGTGAGTTCCAGCCCCGCGTCGGGCTCTGTGCTGGCAGCTCGGAGCCTGGAGCCTGGAGCCTGCTTCAGATTCGGTCTCTGTCTCTCTGCCCCTCCCCTAAGCACTCTCTGTTTTTCTCTCTCTCAAATATAAAAAATTAAAAAATAAAAACAAAATTTTCTTAAAGAGAAACAAATGCCAGTGTTTTACTGTCATTGGTATTTGAGTTTTGGAAACATCCTCACTACTGTCTCTAAGCACTCAGTGTGGCTTCTTGAGCCCTGACTATTTGAAGCATGTGCTAAGACATGTGGGGTCTGATGACAACAGGGCCTCACAGCTGTGCAGTTTGGAAGAGAAAGTTACTACCTCTACAGTCCATTGCTACTTAAGTTGCTAAATTAGACCCAGATTTATCTTTTTTTTTGTCATTGAGGAAGCAATTTATTCATTTTAGAAAAATGTTTTTTGCCCTACTCTCTTCTTTCCCCTGTTCCCAAGGTAGATTTACTACCACGAATCACAAATTCAGGCTCAGATGAGGTAGCATCTGCAAAGAGCTTTCTTTGTAAATGTGAATCAGTACATGCAGTAAGGTAGACTGACTTGATTGTAAGAAAATGTAACTTTCTATTTTCCTATCCAGGTTTGGCTCCTGGCTGCACACTGTGACCCCTTCCCTCCATAAAATTGAACTGAGCAAAGGACTGAAGGTCTCTAACATACAGTACACTGTGTTGGAGAAGGGCTGAGTGTTCCTTCCAGTGGTCTCTCACCAGGCACAAGGCACACAGGAAAGACTCACAAGGAAAGACTGAGTCTGGCCTCCCAGAAGACTATGCTAGATGCTTTCTCAAGGGGGAAACAGGTGCAGCTGTGTAGTACTGGGCCCATGGACAGACACGTCTCACCAGGAACCTCTGCTCCATCCAGCATCCCATCTCACTGAAGTCAAACTCCCATTCTGCACCAGGCCATTCACAGAGAAGAAATTTGTTCTGGTGGGGGTGTAAAAAATCCTCATCTATTATAGCCTATGGTCATTCATCATGATATTGCAAGAGATCTGAATGATTAAAAATGCTGAATTAATTCTTTCATTCAATGATTTTGTGTCACGCTATGATGGTGGATATGGCAGCCACACCTCCTGGCTTATGGAGCACATGAGAGCTGTTTCAGCCTGCACAGAGTGGCTATTTCAGCCCTTCATTTACCCAAATAGGACCCAGGTAAGTGGTTCATCAATGGTGACATGAATCATCCAGCCACACTGCACTACTCTGGTGAAGAGGACATTCTAGAGGGTTTGGCTTTACCACAGAAGGGAGATCAGGTCCCTGGGAGCCTGGTTCTCTTGGCTGACTCATAGACATCTGACCGGGACGCCATCAGATTCCTGATGAGATGAAGGCCAGACGATGTGCCCATGAGCATGGTGGAGTCTCTGTCTCTCAGTTGTTTTCGCAGATAGAGCTGAGAGTGAAGTGTGAAGGGAGACAGAGCCAGGATTGAGCTTGTCTGGCACAGGCCTGCAGACAGAGTCCATTAGCTTCTGTGCTGGAAGTGGCGCTTATGCACTTAGGCAGGTGCTGAAATGAGAGAGCCTGAGCCTGAAGATGCTGGTCAAGTCTCAATATGACAGCTACCTTGTGGATCATAAAAACCAGATGAGCCAGCAGATAACTGCTATATGGTAACTTGTGTCACGATAAAAATGTCAGTTTTCTGTATTATTTTACAACATCGACTAGCTTAGGAATGCTTTCAAGCAGGACACCGATACCCTCCATTGTTAAAAACAGACCTAGGCATTTATTAACTGGTATTCACACGGCTCTTTCACTACCTGAGTTTATGAAGCGAGACCAGATTTCCTGTCCTTAGTATTCCTTCAGGAGCAGCAACCATTTGGGTGCTATAAAATGTTTCCATCAAAAATGATAGTCAAGGACAGGCACCCTAGGCTCCTCACTCCTACCTACTCACTTTCTTTCTCCCTTGAGAGTTAAGCAAAATTCTCTTTTGTTAATTTTATTCTTTACTCCTTAAAGTGATTCCTGTAACAAAGAACTCAAGTAAAAAATCCACGTAATAATTATGAGTAGAATCCACCCCCTACCTTTTTCAAAGTATAAGATGAGCTCTATGGGTAGTGAGTGTCATGCCAGCATGGGCCTGGAAACTGGGCTTCTCTCTTCAATTGTGCCTCGTACAGCACTGGGGTCCAACACTTCTGGAGGATTCTCATGGAAGAATTCAGAGGCTGGGAGTGTGAAGGGTATGTGTTTGCAAACAGATATCCAAAAGATAATCTAGGAAATAGCCCTGAAATCTAAACTGAAAGTCATTGTGTTGAGGGCTCTTTTCTCTTCAGTTGGGGTGGTCCATCATGAACTCACTTTATAAAAATTGTGGTTTTTTATAATGAAGATGTACATGACGCTATCTCTTTATGGGGACTTAGGGGAAAATATCAATTATTAGCCAGCAGTTGCTTCTCACACTTCACCTGGTTCACTGTTTCAAAGCTGAAGCTAAATTTGTGCAATCTTGTTACATTTACAGTGTTTACACCTGGAATGAAGAACATACAGTATAGTTCTGCTGACGGCTGGCCAGGACTCCCTAAGCCGCGCCACAGAGCCCAGAAATATAATCACCTTGTGTGAAGGTGGGAATTCATTATAGGCATTATGGGTCAGGTGGAAGACTTGACTTCCATTTTTATGCAATACTTCATGTACTTTATGATATACTAATTCATATCAAGTCTACTGATCGTGTATAAAAAAGTAATGTCTTTGAATGATTAATTTTTAAAGAATAAAAGAGCAAGATTAAAAAAATATAGCATATATGTTTATAATCCTTCATCTCAAAACCATAGAATCTGGAACACTTAAAGCACCTGAGAAACTGCGTGGCTCAACTTTCCTCTTACAGACCAGTGACTGAGGCACCAGCCCCAGAGAGGTCAATGTCTTGACCACAGTCACCTTGGCAGCATGGTGGTGTCACCCCAGCCAAGCCTATTGTTAAAAATGTCCAAAGAATGAGGAAGGCTTGAGAGTTGTCTTCTAATATCTGAAAGACTCACATGGGCAAGGGATTGGCATTGTTTGGGGTAGATAAATATAGAAGTTATATGGAGGCAGATTTTAGTTTAATAGAAAAAAATAGCTTTAATGGAAAAGAAATAACAGCTTTCTGACAGAAAGGGCCACCTTGTGACCTAGTGACCAACTCCTCATCACTGGGCAAAACAGACCCTGCTTAGCCTCTGTGGGATATGTGAGCATTTGTGCATTGGGTGGGAGGCTGGAAAATCCCACCGCTGGGCTGGGTGGGAACATGGGAGATTGCACACTGGGAGTAACTTTGTGGCAGGCTTTTATTTTTTTACAACTTTATTATCCCATATTTTACGTATCATATAATTCACCCATTTCAATTGTACAATGCACTGATCTTTAGTTACTTGAACAAAGTAAGCAACGTTAGCATACATCAGTATGGTATATTATACTATACTGAGGTGTAGTATATTATCACCTCAGTTAGATCCCACTAGGACAGCTGTTTTAACTAAAGTACCATCTCTTGGGGCACGGCTATCTAGTGAGGGGCCACCTCACCCACACCAAATCATGGTGGTGTGTATTGCAATCCGAGCACCTTACTGTGAGAGGATCAGATGCTGTAGCAAAGAACAAGGGCAGGAAGGAAGGGCTGGATGGAGAGGAGGAGATTGGGAGGTAGGTGAGAGCTCTGGGGAGGTCAATGTGAGCCCATGGGTGAACCAAAAGGCTAGTGTTGTGAGGTGGCAACAAGATAAGAGCATATTCCTTTTCTACTGGTTCTCCTCAACTCCGTATAAGATTCTAGTTATAATAAATCTGTTAAAGTAGTGGACACTTTTACTCTGACAGTTTATCATAGCAAACTTTAGAGGGCCTTTAAGAATAAATCACTTGAAAAAAGAAACTGAAGCTAGCTGCTAGCAAAGAGATTATCATAATTGTAATGTCCATTTTTTAAACAGCACCATCTATTTTCAAACCACTTTATTTCCCTAATGAGTTAACATATGTTTACCAGAAAAAGGGAGTCCTCTTTAAACTCAGGCTCCCTGTGGTGCATCCCCAAAAGAAGTATCAATGCCTTGGACACAGACATTCTGTGAGAGCAGAGTTTGGCCCCATGCCCACACTATTCCTCCATCCCGAAGGACCTGCTTGTGTTCTTACAGCAGGTACTTAAGTAGCACCTTGAAGAAAATAACATGCATGCTGTTTTATGTATATGCTCACACTTCCTTGCTTAAGTGTGCCTGGAAAGCCCCTGATAATCATATCTGGAGCAATCATGAGAAGGGAAAGATAAAGCCACCAATCCATGTGCCAATTAAATTAAAATTCAAGGGGCCTTAATGGGATTGGAATACTTTTTTTTTTTTTTTTTTTTTTTTTTTTTTTTTTAGGGTAAAGCCTAGGATTTCAGCTTCAGGACTTCTGAAAATCTTGAGAGTTAATTCTTCATACAAAACTTTGAAGGGTGGGGCTCATAGTATCTTTAGGTTTACAGTACCCAACATCTAAACAAAAAAAGACAGAAAAGAAAAAAGAAAAGAAAACATCATCTATCCAGAAAAACTAAGAAAGTCACTTCTGCTCTTGAAAACAATGAAAAGATTGCACATAGTATGTATTTCTCCAGAAAGGCTGATGAGGAAAAGAATGTAAGGGGTCATGAGTGGTACTTCTAGTAGAAAAAAATGAAGATGAATGTTAATGAATGAAAAATATGTAGGAATTACATGTTTTTTTTGTTAGAGTTATCAGGTGTAGAGTGTGACCAAAACTGTAAGTTGCGGGACACAGTCTGTTCTGTTCACTTCATCGATTAGATGGATAAGAGCCACATCTCTAACAAGGCTGGGAATGGATTCATTCTATTTTGATTACTAGCAGCCTAGTCCCTGAGTTCAACCTACCTAATTGGTTTGTGAGATATAAGTAATGGAACATTATAGAAGACAGTCACAAATATAAAATCCAAATTCCACTATAAAGTCTTTTTAAAATAGACATGACCACAAAGAGGGGTGCAAAAAATATTCACGAACAACACCTGGAATCTTTCAGAGCTGCCTGGAAGACAAGTATATTAGGAACTCTCATTCTTTCCAGCACAGTTCCAAGGGTTTGTAAATAAATCAGTGCTGGCCACACCATATGGCCTCCATTTTCTCCCATCTTGACCTTGAGATATGGCCTGAGGAGACCGCAAGTCCCAGCAAGCAGTTTTCAATCTATATCTGAGCACCACCACATAAAAGATGAAAGCAATTACAACAAGCACCATTTGCAGCAAATACCACGATGCAGTCCTCTTGGCTTCTGGAAAATTGCTAGGGAGCCCTGTAACTGGCCTGACATTTGGGCACAGGCCTCACTGACATCTTTTTCAAATTATAAATCCATTTGGGCTAAATTCTCATGGGTTGTGCCTTAGATCCCTGAGTGGATTGCACAGCAGGTGCTATTAGAACCTAGTCGTAATCAGTGAGTGATGGTCCAGGAACCTGGGAAGGTTCTAATAATAAGCGAGGACTATCATCAGAATATTTAAACACTTAACCAGCTTTGCATCTTCAAAGCACTTTACAAACATTAATTAATTAATATACACTATCCACCCCTGTGATGTAGTTAAGTATTATTATCTCCACTTGACATATAAGGAAACAGACAGGTTAAGTGGCTTGCTTGAGGCCACACAACAAGCCCAGAGTGGGTCTGGGAACATAAATTAGAAGCACCTGATCCAAACTCGCACCCAGGTGTGCTAGTGGTGTAGTCAGCTGGCTCACGGCACTTCCTGAGCCCTTACTGCCTAGGAGCAAAGAAGTGCCTCTGTCTGAGGGCGTGAGGTTGCAGCAGACCTGCTGACAAACTGTCAGAGGAGGCAAGCCCTCAGGCTGTCTATTGGACCCTGTCCCACTCCACTGGAGATGCCACTCCTTGATCACTTTTTGACCCAGAATAGAGTTTGTCTGAGAGAGAGAGAGAGAGAGAGCACCGAGTGAGAGCCACGCTCTGGCTAATCCACTGCTCTGTCCAGCTGCAATGGGTGGAGGAGGAAGGATGGGGGCCCTCTGCTTCTGCCTTCCCTCACCACACTGGAAGTGCACTAGTAGCTTGGTTGGGGGAGAATGCTCAGGCCGGCCAGATAGCTGGGAAAGTGAGCTGTCATATCTAAAGGGTGGGTTACTGAGGGAGGAAAAAATGGAGGAAAAGAGAACGCATGGGCAGGAGGAACCTATCATCTAAGGGTGATCAAAACCAACAGCAACAGCAGCAAAAACCTACACCGGGGAAATGGTGGAGAACAGTGATAACTGAATGAAAAACTACGTCGGTGGGAATTGTGAATTGTGAGTGGCAAATTGCTCTGGTGACTGAAAGTGCTGGGAAAAGGCGGAAGAATTGCATCTGGGAAGAGGAAGAAAGAGAACCAGCAATTCTGGAGTGCCTTTTGTGTATCAGTATTCACTGATTTAATCTTCAAATCAACTCCAGCACATGAAAACATTGATTTTTATCCTCATTTTAGGAATGGGAAATTGAGGTACTGACAGTCAATTTTCTGGAGGAACTGGAATTCAAACCAGGTCTGGCTGACAGTGATGACCCCACACCACTGGAAACAAGGAAGGACTCTAGGCATTTCAACAAATGAAAGGGCAGGAGGCTTCCAGGAACAACTGGGAGACAGTGGAGGCTTGGGAGCGGCTGTAAAGTTGACAGTGGCACAGTGCTGGGGGCTTGATTTTGAATTCGGCAATCCTGCAGCTGCGAGGGACTTGAGGACAGTGTGAGGGAAGTGCGGAGGCTGCATAAACTGTGTCGGGGTAACTCACTGGAATATCCAGAGAGCATTCAAGTGGATGTCACATCAGTTGGCTTGTGTTAACTTATACATACCGTCATGAGAGGCAAGGAAAATGTCTTGACTTTTTAATTGAAGGAGATCATCCCAATGCTTCTCTGGTTATTTGATGAAAATAAAAATTTGGGGAATAATCCTGAATACCATTTCCTCTCTCTCCTACCAAAAGGCCCAGGGCACTGAGCAATGCTACTTTGGGGCTGAATGGATGTTTGTTGAATGAAACACTGAATGAGGACTCAGAAACAAAACTTTCATAGTCTACAAATCCTCACAAGACTGTCAGAATGAGGACAGAGGTTTGCATTTATTTATTTTGCTAAAAGCTTCATACTTCTCCCATCTCTTGATATTGTGAGAGGTCTGGCACTTTCCTCTCAAATTTCCTCTCAAATATATTTCCTTATATGACATGCTTTTCCACGAAGATGTAAAATTTCTTATTTTCATAGAGCTCACTGCTCAAATATGGTACTGTAGCTTTTCTTAGCATCTTGCAACTTTTCTAGAGTGTGCATTGGAAAAGGAAAGAGAGAGAAATTCAACTTGAGATGTCTTCGAAACCTTTATCAGGGATATTGGGAACTGATGGGAATCGAAGATGTGGAAACTCTTACAGGTAGAAAACACCAAAGTAGAGATGTGGGTGTTGCCTCAGAAAAGGTGGCCACTGCTTCCCTTTATGAAGCCAGTCCAAACTGTGGAACCCCTCCACCAAAGCACCCCCAAATTTCCTCTCGTTCTGACCTATTTAATTGAACTGCCCCCTCGCCAATTTCCTAGAACAGCAGAAAACCAAGTCACTTTCTCCCTGTTTCCACTAATGCCTCTTACAGAGTTCTTCCCACAGCAGTTAGATGTTTTTATGAACACAAGTTGCACTGTGGCATTCCTCCTGCCAAAACAACCCCACAACTCTCTGTAACTCCCATATGCTAGAACCCCAAATGCTAACAATAGCCTGCGTTGCCTTATGTGACTAGCTCCTGACTATTTCCCTAAACTTCTCTCCTCCTCCAGCCCTTTCTCATTCTCTCAGGCACACTGGTCCCACTGCTGTTCCTTCAACTGGCAAAACACACAGTGCCTTTGCACTCATAGAGTACCCTTCTGCTGAAGATCTGTGTGACTTGCTCCCTCACTTCCTTTATGGCTCTGTTCAAATGTCTTATTTTTAGAGAGGCCTTCTTTGATCACTATTTACCCCACCGTATTTTCTTCATAGCACATATCTCCCCTGACATATTCAATTATTTATGTTCTGTGCCCTCCCATTAGTATGTAAGCATCCTATGAGGAGGGAATTTGCAATCCCAGGGCCTTACGGCAGTGCTTGGTACCCAGTAAGAATTTGTTGGATACATGTTTAATATTTGTATGTACCAACTGTTATAGTTTCCTTACAATAATCAGGCTAAAAGTTGCTTACAAATAAAAAAAAATAATCCATAAAGATTTTACTTTGGTGATTCTTTTTGTCAAATTAATTTCTTAAATGTTACTCCTACTCCAAGAAACCAAGTTTGCATCTTAACAATTGATTTTTAAGATCAAGAATCTGCTTTTGCTACTTGAATCCTGTATCAGCCTTTGGCCAAAACCAATAAAAGTCTGGGCCACCTTTGGCCACAGCGATTTCTGAGTCACACGTGCATCTCCTTTATCCCTGTGACCCCTGCCCCACCTGCCAGCTCCCCAACAAATCCTATTGTTCAGTGTCATACAGAGTAATGTTGAGGTGCACTCTTACGACTTCACTACTAGCTCACATGGAAGGTTGGGAGTTTTCGCCCCTAGTGAAGAGGAATCATTTCTCCTAGAGGGGCCTTAGATGAATGAGGGTCCCATTCTCCTTAGAATTCTCACTCCACTACATATGGCCCTACTTTTGCATTTACAACATGGACAACCACATAAAGTTGAAAGTGATGCTCTTTTGAGTGTAAGCCAGAGATGAATAAAAAGTGGTTTAATGTGTGACTCTGCCAGTACTGAAGGGTTTGAGCCTCATGTAAACTTTCGCTGATCAGCTGCAGTTCTGGTCTAATAATTAAGAGAAAATGTTAATATTTAATACTTAAGCATAATATTTAATTTGGAAAATAGTAGTACAGTAATAAAGAGGTTGCACATATGGGTAGAGTTTTCTTTACCTCATTTATATTGAAGGTATAGGGCAATGAAAACATTTTGAAATTAAAGTTAAAATAGTCCCAACTACAAAATTAACAGGTTTTAGTTCAATAGTATTCATCAGGATCACTTATGCATGACATATGTGCTGTGTAAATAAATATATATATCCTTCTACATATACAGTTGGCTTTCCACATCTAGAACTCCCTTGAACAGAACATGATTCATGGAATTGGCAGTTGGTAGTTTATCTTTTTCCACTGTCTTCAAAGGTGGCTTTATGCTTTTAAATGCACAAAGTGTATAATCACAATTACTTTAAAGGGTTTCAATCCCATGTGTGAGAGAGTTCCTAGGCCAGCCTAGGAACTGAAAGTGATAATGAAATACTAAAATAAGATGGAAAGGAATGTAGACCCTGGCTTGTTAGTGCAAAGAAGATACTTATCTCAGGTTCACTCTATACATTACTTTCTCCCATTTTTCTTAAAGGGTAGGAATGCGTATCTGATAAGGACATGTATATGTATAGAGCAGGGTTTTGCTGTTGTTTTGGTGTCTAGGTTTTCCTCTTTTAGTGGAGATGTGCTTTGTCAATGGCTATTGAGTTGTGACTGAAATAGAGCAAATTGAAGAAGGCAATGACAGGACAATGGAGAAGGGGGAGAAGACAATACATGTGTCTTGCTTCACACAATGGCTACGGCACTAGAAAAATAGAACTTCTGTGTATATACTTATGTCTTTTTTTAATGTTTATTTTTGAGAGAGACAGAGTGTGAGTGGAGGAAGAACGGAGAGAGAGAGAGAGAGAGAGAGAGAGACAGACAGACTCACTCCCAAGCAGGCTTCAGGCTCTGAGCTGTCAGTATAGAGCCTGATGCAGGGCTTGAACTCATGAACTGTGAGATCATGACCTGAGCTGAAGTCAGATGCTTAACTGAGCCACCCAGGTGCCCCTGTACTCATGTCTTAAATGTAATGAGGAAGCTTGCTCTCTGAAAAAGATCTTACTGAGAGCTAAAATGACAACCATTTTGTAAATATCATCCTTAATTTATTTGGTAGGTTTGGATTTGCTATATCAAGGTCAGTCATGTCACAGGTAGAATATTTCCTTCTGAGGACCTTATTTCTAATTTCTAATGTGACCTAGAGGAGTTAAGCTTGACCTCTGATCATATTAACAGGAATCAGCCAAATGGACCATCAAGGGAGGAGTGATAATGACATGTACATTCAGGTAGGACTTTGAGTCCACAGAAGAACTTTCATGTATATCATTTTTGATTCATAAGCCATGGGGGTAAGTATGTATTACATTAAGTACATTAGGCATCTGTTCCATATTACGGATAAACAAGCAAAGTCTGCATGAATCCCCTAAGGTCAAGCAGCTATGAGGTCCTGGAAGTGGGACTCACACTCTGGCCAAGGTCCCCTCACCTGCACCACATGTGCATCTCTTTCTCTACCCTCTTGATTTCACGCTGTGTGTCTGGTGGGCTATGACTCCTCTTCTCTTAGTCTTGAAGATGCACCAACACCAAGAACATTTCACATTTGTGGAGCAAATATGGTAAATGTTAAGCATCAGAGAACTCCTCTTCCCATTCGCACAGCCTTATTGTACTACAGGTAAATCTCTGCCGTCATTTACTTTTTGTCTACCTACTTGTTTATATTAAAAAGAAGTTCTTGAAAATCTAAAAAGTTTACAGATACTCAGTGATCCAAAGGTATGCTCAAAAGACTCTAAAGGACCTTAAGCAACATGAATTTACACTTATACAATGAGCTTTTTATGTTACGGAGTTGTGGTTGATAACAGAAGGAATTGGGTACCCACAGAATGCACAAGATCTTTGGCGTAATGGGGTACAATTTGAATCAGTCCCTTGCTGGACGGGTTATGTAGTAGGCATCTCCTATAATGTCTTATAGCAAATTTATGACACATTTACATTTTTTGGTCCCCAGTGTCACAGTGTCTTTGTAACCTTGGCACAAAGTAGTTAACTGGAATGATGGTGGAGATCTGGAACTAACTTTATCTCTTCTTTGCCAGTATGAACATGGCTGGTAATCAAATCTCCTAGTTGGTTAGCAACCATTTATGGAGCACCCTCTGGGGGAAGGGTGCTGTGTTTTCTGTTGAGCACAAGTATTCTTAGACTCCTCACAGAGCAACAAGGCAAGGCCAAGCTAGATGCATAATACCAAAGAGTAGCTTATTCAAAGCTGTGCCTACTCTGGGCCTCTGCCATTGACTCAGCAAGGATGCTTGTCTTACAGGGGCCCAGAGGTGGGGTGGAGATGGAAGAAGCAAGTCTGCTCAAGAAACTGCTAGATGGCTGGATCCAGATTGATCAAAGTCTGCCATTTTGCCTTGTCCATCTGGAACCATAATTCAAGAATGAAATTGCCCTAAGTTTTCTCCTCCCCACCATTAAATTCCATTCAATCATAGTAGGCAAAACGCAGTCACGCTCAAGCAGCCAGATGTTATCATTACAGACCTTTCTTTATAAACCGATGCTGAAACTTGAGTGGTTGATGAGACCAGCTAAGCAGTTGTACCTTTGACCCTACTGCATTAAACTTGCCCTATCAATTTAAGCTTAGTATAAACACCATTTCCCAGAGCCCCTCATGAAGTCAGCAGTGAGAAGAAGCTGACTAAGCCTAAACATTTTTTAACAGCAATCTTGTCTTACAACACCAAGGGGATTTGCTGGGTATCTGGGGCTTTATAAAACCATATGAACATGCTGAAAGAATTAAAGTCCTTTAAAAATGAAAAATTGATGGTGACAGTCCTTCTGAAGACCAGTTGGTATAATGGCAGCATAGGAATGGGTATGAGAGTTGGTCTGAAACACTTCTGAATTTTTTTAAGTGATATATTTTTATTAGTTTTTCTTCTTTCTCAAAGGTTTACTCCAAGGTGGCCATTCCAATAAAAAAGTGTGTCCCAGTTATCAGCAACTTGGACATTTAAGAGCCACTGAACATATGTATTGTCCTGATTAAACTTCTTTCAAATGAAGATTGGGATCCTCTCCCCATTCAAGCATATTAGTGATATAATTTTCCACAAATCTGCTTGTGGCCGACATTCTAGTAAAGCTTCACCTGTATACATGCCCAGGAAGAATGAAGGTAGTTACCACTACATTGTTATTTATTTATTAATATTTCAAATGAATGAAACCTAGATGTTCTATAAAATATAAGAGTATATTTATGACTTATTAAATATACTTCAGTGTAAGGCTATTTCAAAAGAGAAGATCAACCTTCGCAGTGTTTAATTTTTTCTGTATAAAAATATTATTCAGTCACTTTGTGGTTTAGCTTCCAAATAAGTAGAATACTGTCCCTTTCTGTCAAAATGCTAAAATTGTACATTGGCAAGCAAATACATGCATGATTATAAGATTTATAAACTCTAATAAAAATTACCTTAAAATGTTTTATCAATGAAATAAAGCTATATTTAAATTATAAATTCTAAGTTTTAAAAAAACAGGCAGGAAATGTAGATATTTTCAGAGACACAGGGTAAAAAAGGAACCCAAACATTAAAAGAGAATATTCTCGGAGCGCCTGGGTGGCGCAGTAGGTTAAGCGTCCGACTTCAGCCAGGTCACGATCTCGCGGTCCGTGAGTTCGAGCCCCGCGTCGGGCTCTGTGCTGACGGCTCAGAGCCTGGAGCCTGTTTCTGATTCTGTGTCTCCCTCTCTCTCTGCCCCTCCCCTGTTCATGCTCTGTCTCTCTGTGTCTCAAAAATAAATAAACGTTAAAAAAAATTAAAAAAAAATAAAATAAAAATAAAAGAGAATATTCTCCATTAAGGGAAAAAAAATACTATCAACTTAGAAATAAGGTGTTTTGGAATATGTGTTGCTTCTAGCAAGGTTTCATCTGATTATTGCAAAATCAAGCAAGTACCAAGGTTCTCAGCTCAGCACCATAAAGCCAGTGAGTTATCAAAAGGGATTTACATGTGGACCTCAATCACTGGAATTAGCGAAGAGTCACAGATTTGAAGGGAATACATATCTTACTCAAATTGATATTATGAAGAAATCAACTAGTCAAGGGAGAACTCTCCAAAACCTTAAAATCTAATACTGAGGTCAAAGAAACTTTGTCAAATGTCTTGGTAGCCTGATTAAAAGAGTCATTCTAATTGTTTTCTTTTCTTCAGAAGGAGGAGACAGAAGAGGCATTTATTTCATGGGATAAACAGATGAAAGATTGGGAGAGTTGGGATCAAGGCTTGGTGCTGTCACAGCCAGGTTTTGGAAGTTTCACAAGTCTCTTTAGGTCTTTGCCTGCTCATCAGGGAGTGTGTACTTCAGAGGAGATGGCATCTCCTCTTCTTTCAGGCTCTGGGACACAATTCAGAATTCTATGATATTTAAGACTATTCTCATCTTTAGGATTCAGCAAATGTATGAAGCATTTATTTAGAGAAAAAAATGTACTTCGAGAATAACACCTCCCTCTGTCACTTAAATAAAAAGAAACAATATGCATTGTTTCGCTATTTAAATGGGGGTGTTGAAAAATGATGTCATCACCTTCCACCACACTCCACAGTGAACTCACTGGAAGCAAGAGCATTGCCATCAAGAGCTGTCACGACCTGTCCTATGATGGCCAGTTTATGGCAGAGACCACAGAAGTTGCCCATGGAAGGCTTGGTGGGCTTCTCGGGAATGTCTCCTCAGCTTTATTAAGGAGTGGAAAGATTGAACAGAACTTTTAGACCCATGAAATCTTCAGGAAGAAGAAAATGCCTGTTTGACCTGACATGAGAATGAGGGAGCCTACCGCAGTGCTGGGTGGTCTTCTGGGATTGCAGGGTGAAAGGGTGGTGGCTTGGAAAGGAGAAGGTATTACATGTTTGAAATGAGGACCAAACGCAAGAAGGGATGCCCTGGATCCCATTGTATACAGCCATTGTATACAACTTTCTGATGCAATACTTTTCTTGCTTTGATTTAAAAGAGCTATTTTAGTATGAAGGGTTTCTGTTGGCTTGTTTTTTTCCACCTAAACTAAAAGTGAGAGGAGAATGCTTGATCAAGCCTTTCCAACTTCATGTAACATGGGCTGGATGAGGGATTTGTAAGTTTCTGAGGCATCATGACTAGTAACTGATGCCTTGTTTTTCTTAATTAATGAGTAGCTCAGATATTTCAATGGAATTGGTTTATCCATGTGAAGATAGGAGAAAAAAAGTACACTAATGTGAAAAGCTAGAATATTTTCTAACTTGGTTTATAATGAAAAAGTACATTTAAAATGAGGAAAATTAAATAGACTTATATTCCTTAGACATAATCTTCCTAAGGTAACAGTTCAGTAGTAAGAGAGATAATCATCTTTGTGTCTTTTGTCTTCAGTTGTATTTTTAGTTTTCATTCTGCATTCCATGATTCCAAAAGCTGAAGTCATCTGCAGGTCAAACCATGGCCTGGGGTGAGTACCTCGTACTTCTTAAAAAAATGTGTCTTCATTCTGAAAACATGAAAACTCTTGCTCTGAGGTTGGATTCAATGAACCACGCCTCTTACAAGTTGTTCATCTTTCCTTGCTCATCCAGGCGGACTTTTGCTCAGTTTTGCTGTCACCACATAGCTGCAGGGCTTTTTGAAATTCTAGGCAATGAAGCTCATTTCCATGTTGCTCATCTCCCAGCAACCACGGGGGCGTTCAGAAGGCATGAGTCTAAGGACTGGGGGCAAAGATCTGATGGCAGTGTCCTGCAAACCACAGTAACCCACAAAGGCCCCAGCACATAAAATTTGTCCAAGGTGTTAATCAGCCTCACTGAACTCACCCTTCCTGAGCAACCTGTGACCTACAAAGATGCAGCTTGTTGGAGCCTGGTAGCAGGCTTATCACTCTCGTTTATGAGTTTTCAGACACGTTCATGTTGGTGCATGTGTTTAAAAATCTGCCTCTCTCTCTATGCCCAGTTCAGAGTAAGCAAGCAACCGAAAACAAATTTTCTGTTAAGTTGCTCTTCTATAGGGCGCCTGGGTGGCTCAGTCGGTTAAGCGTCTTGACCTCCGCTCAGGTCATGATCTCGAGGTTTGTGGGTTCAAGCCCCGCGTTGGGCTCTGTGCTGACAGCTCAGAGCCTGGAGTCTGCTTCAGATTCTTTTTCTCCCTCTCTCTCTACCCCTCTCCAGCTCCTTCTCTGTCTCTCAAAAATAAATAAATGTTTAAAAAATTTTTGTAAAAAGTTGCTTTTCTATGAAGTGCCATAGTGACAAGGAGGTGAATGGCTTGCCACTGGGATCAGGCCAAAAGCAACACCACCAACACTCCATACTACCACTAAAGACTCCTGATAAAGGGCATTATTTATTTTCTAGCTTATAGTCACCAATGTATATACATGTAAACCCCTACGTAAACAGAGGCACTGAATGAATGATATCACTCTGATGATTTAAGAGGCAAGCATTTTGTGTATTCCTGAATGAGATAAATTAAAAATAGGCAAAATCACAGACCCAACACCACCACATAGTTCCTTATTGTATTTCTACAAAAGAGTGTTCTGCACTGGATTTGACAAATGCCTAGTAGTCACCCAATAAAATCACATTTGGGTATGGCTTTATGGATGATGGGTATGGGTTAAAGGAGGTACTGGCAAATTTGAAGCCACTGTTATGTTGTATTTTCCAAAATGATAAGGGTGGTCTGGTGTCTACACCATGACGAATGAATGAGAGTAGATGGAAGAGAATGGGAGAGAACTGGTGGGGGATGGTGGGTGGTTAGGATAAAAATGGAGTCAAAGAGAGGCAGAGGTAGGTGGGAAAGCAGGGTTGATGTGACAGAAAGTAGTCGATGAGACACTGATTGGGTGGCTTCTGTGTGTGTATATAGGCATGCATAAATATAGAGATCTAGAGTTATGTTTAATTCCTGCAGCAGAGTGATAATTCTTAGAAACAAAAATTTCCCTGGAATTTCTAGTTTTATGTCTAACATTAGCTGTCATTATTTAAGTCTTTAAGATTAGTGTAAAAAGGCATTTCACAATGCCTGGTCTCCTTAATCAGCAAAATCAGATGCTGAGAGATAGTTCTCAGATTGGTTAAGAGGATCCCTAAGAAATGACAGACTGCAGAGGTTTTACGTGGCAGTATAGAGAGAAGACCTATTTTGCCACTGGACTGAAAAATCTTCCAGAAAGTGAAAAGTCTCAAGAGGATCCAAACACCTCACGGGGCAATGGAACAGTGGTGATGCAAATTTGTGGGTGCAGAAGGGGGTTGTTTATTCATAATTTATGTGTCCTGTCTCATGCTGTATTCTTCTGACCCTCTCAGAGCAGGCTTTCTGAGCCCTGCTGGTCAGAAGTCAGAGTCTTCACTAGGCTGGAGAGAGCTCCATTCCCTAGTGTCCTTGTGGGCATGTCGGGAAAGACAAGCTTATTGCTGGCTCTGCACTCTCCACCACGCCCAGCCAGACATTTCAGCAGGGATTCAGAATGTACCACCCAATTCCTAATTCCATATTTTTAAACACAGCATGAAACAAACCATCGATCAGCCAACAGCAGCTGGCAGAGGATCAAGCAGGCCCACCGTGGTTTGAACTTTCGTGAAAACAAATGAGGTTTGGGATTTCAGAGAACCTCTCCAGTTTCAGGCCATCACTAGTACTGACTATTTTCTCTCTAACATCCCAGGCTGTCCAATCTGCTCACCCTCAGCAGAATGATGCCTGCACAAATCCACAGGTTGCCTGGTTCCCAGAAAATATAGGGCCAAGTGATCAGTGCATTGCCATATCCCTTCTTCCCTCCCACTACTTTTTTGGCATGATTAGCCTACAAGTTTCTCACTAGGACTTCTCTTCAGATAAACTGACAATGGGCCTTTCCCTTCCTCACTCCCTCCCTCTTTTCCTTCCTTCCTTCCTTCCTTCCTTCCTTCCTTCCTTCCTTCCTTCCTCCTTCCCTCCCTCTCTTCTTTCTTTCTTTTCTTTCTTTCTTTCTTTCTTTCTTTCTTTCAAAGTCTGTGTTTTTTAGAGCAGTTTTAGCTTCACAGAAAAATTACACAGAAAGTATAGAGAGTTCCCATATATGCTTTCCTCCTCCATTTCCTGCACAATTTCCCCTATTATGTAATATATTGCATTAGAGTGGTATATTTGTAACAACTGATGAACCAGTACTGATGCATTGACTAGTTTGTGTTAGGTTCACTCTTTGTACTGTACAATCTATGGGTGCTGACAAATGTACAATATCATGTATCTACCTAGCATCACAGTGTTGTACAGAATAATTTTGCTGGCTTAAAGAACTTCTGTACCCCACCTATTATCCTTTCCTCTCTCCCCTTGAACCTTTTGCAAGCCACTGGTCTTTTTCTTGTCGCCATAGTTTTACCTTTTCCAGAATGTCATGTAGTTGGAATAATAGAATATTGTAGGCTTTTCAGATTAGCTTCTTTCATTTCTTCACTTAATATGTACCTAAACTTGTAGTCTAAACATGCCATATCTTTCTGTGGCTTGATAGCTCATTTCTTTTTATCACTGAATAATATATTCCATTGTATGGATGTACCATACTGAAGGATATCTTGCTTACTTCCAGTTTTTGGTGATCATGAATAAAGTTGAATGATTATGAATAAACAGTCATATGCAGCTTTTATGCTGACATAAGTTTTGAAGTCAACGGTGTAAATAGTTAGCAGTGTAACTGGTATACGGTAAGACTGTTTAGTTTTTTAAAAAACTGCAAACATTCCTGCAAAGTGACAGTTTGCATTCTCACCAGCAATGAATGAGAGTTCCTGTTGCTCTACACCCTCGCCAACGTTTGGTGTTTGGGATTTTCCCTAATCTAATGTGTGTAGTGGTATTCCATTATTCACTTATTTAGTAAATGTTTTATTTATTTATTTTTTTCAACGTTTATTTATTTTTGGGACAGAGAGAGACAGAGCATGAACGGGGAGGGGCAGAGAGAGAGGGAGACACAGAATCGGAAACAGGCTCCAGGCTCCGAGCCATCAGCCCAGAGCCTGACGCAGGGCTCGAACTCACGGACCTCGAGATCGTGACCTGGCTGAAGTCAGACGCTTAACCGACGCGCCACCCAGGCGCCCGTAAATGTTTTATTTTTAAGTAATCTCTACACCCAATGTGGGGCTCAAACTCACAACCTGGAGATCAAGAGTGGCATTCTACTGACTGAGCCAGCCAGCTGCCCCTCCTGTTATTGCTTTGATTTGCAATTACCTAATGACAAGGGATGTTGAACATTTTTTCATATGTTAATTTGTCAGCTGTATATCTTCTTTGGTGATGTGTCTGTTCAGATTTCTGCACATTTTGTAATTGGGTTGGTTGTTCATTTTCTTATTGTTGAATTTTAAGAGTTCTTTGTATGTTTTGGATACTAGTCCTTTATCAGATAGGTGTTTTGCGAAGATTTTTCTCCAAGTTTTTGGCTTGTTTTTTCATTCTCTTAACAGTGTCTTTCACAGAGCAGAAGTTTTTAACTTTAATGATGCCTCACATATTAACCTTTTCTTTCATGGACTGTGCTTTTGGGGTTGAAACTGAAAATCCAAGGTCATTTTTGGTGATGTAGTTAAAAAACTCTAAGGTCATTAGATTATCTAGATTTTTCTCTTATATTATCTTTCAGAAGTTTTTCAGTTTTGCATTTTACCTTTAAGTCTATGATCCATTTTGAGTTAATTTCTGGGAAGGGTGTAATGTCTGTGTCTAGATTAATTTTTTTGCACATAGATTTCTAGTTGTTCCAGCATCATGTGTTGAAAAGACTAGCCTTCCTCCACTGGAATGCCTTTGCTCCTTTGTCAAAGATGTGTTGACTATATTTGCATGGGTCTGTTTCTTGGCTATTCTGTTCCACTGATCTATTTGTCTATTCTTTTGCAAATACCATGCTGTCTTGATCACTGTAGCTTTACGGTAAGTCTTGAAGTCAGGTAGTGTCGGTTCTTTGACTTTGTTCTTCTTAAGTACTTTGTTGGGTTTTTTTGGTGTTTTGACTTTCCATATACACTTTAGAATCAGTTTGTCAAGATCCACAAAATATCCTATATTATTTTCCGTCTTTATGGAGGATTTCTTTTAACTTCATTTTTTTGCAGGGTAAGTCCACTGGTGACAAATTTCTTAATTTCTGTTTGAGATAGTATTTATTTCTCCTTCACTTTTGATGGATGATTTCACTAGATACAGAATTCTATGTTGGTATTTTTTTTCTTTCAACATCTTAAATATTTCACTTCCCTCTCCTATTGCTTGTATGGTTTCTAAACAGAAGTCTGATATTATTCTTACCCTTGTTCCTCTATAGATGTTCTCCCCCCACCAGCTTACTTCTGTAGTTTGAATATGATATACCTCAGTGTTTTTTTTTGTTTTTGTTTTTTTTTTTTTATTTATCTTGCTTGGACTTTTCTGAAATTCCTGACTCTGTGGTTTGGTGTTCTACCACTAATTTGAGAAAAATCTCATCTATTTTTTATTCAAATATTTCTTCTATTCCTTTATTTCGTATCATTCTGCTATTCCCATTACATGTGTGTTACACCTTTTGTAATTATTTCACTGTTCGTGGATATTCTGTCCCAATTTTTTCCATTCTATTTTCTTTCTGCTTTTTCAGTTTTGGAAGTTTCTACTGACATATTTTCAAGTTCACTGATTCTTTCCTTGGCCATGTCCAGTCTACCGATGAGCCCATCAAAGGCATTCTTTATTGCTGTCACATTGTTTAGGGTTTCTAGCATTTCTTTTTGTTCTTTCATAGAGTTTCTATCTGTCTGCTTACATTACCTATCTGTTCCTGCATGTTGTCCCTTTTTTTCCATCGGATCACAGTATATTAATCACAGCTATTTTAACTTAAAGTCTGATAATTCTAAAATCTCTTCTATATCTGAGTCTGGTTCTGATGCTCACCTTATCTCTTCAGGCTGTGTCTTTTGCCTTTTAGCATATCTTATAGGTGGAAGCCAGACTTGATGTATTGGATAAAAGAATCTAAGGTCAATAGGCCTCTGGTGTGAGGTTTATGTCTGGCTATGAGTTAGGTTGTTTTTATTATTTGCTGTTGCTGCATCGGAGGCTAAAATTTCCTCCAGTGTCCTTGTTTTTGTTTCCCCTTTTGTCTTTGGGTTCCCTAGACACTCCTTCTTAAATGGAGTCTGACCAGTTCTTTCAGCTGGAACCCCCCATTATTATACAGGCTGTGGTGTTAAAATGTGGGAGAAAAGGAAACATTCTATAATCCTATGATTAGTTTTCATTCTATTACTGGGTCTGTGTCCCTGGGCTGTGACCTTCATAAGTGCTTCTCAGTTTTCCTCCTCTCCATCTTAAGTGACACAAGAGTGCTCAAGGGCACTGGAGGTGGGCATTTGCCTTTGTTCACATCATTTAGGCTTTGGTAAAATCATTTCCCTTGAGGGAAGGCCTTTGCTAAGGTGAAACAGATCTCTCTGGACATATTTCAAAATGGTTACTTTTCTCCTCCTTCTGGCGAAAGCATGAGGGATTTTTCTCTGATCTTTCTCCCATTTTCTGATCTTAACTCTGGGAACAAGTAAAATTTGTGAGGGAGAACTCATGAAAGTGTGGGGTCCTGATACTGGGCCCCCAAGAGTTTTGATCTCTCAAGCTAGTCCACACTCAACCTCCAACAATTAGTTAACCATCTTAATGTGTTCCTACCTGATGATGGCCCAATGGAAGTTTCTGTTCCTAAGCTCTCTGATTCTCTGTATTCACCTCTCTTACTAATTTTGGACAGCAGTTTTGTCCTGTGACCACTGATGGATCTAAGAAGAGTTGTTGATTTTCAGTTAGTTCAGTTTTCTTCCTGTTGTGAGGATAGGAATGAAGACTTCCCCACTTCTTATATGTTAGAGTGGGAACCAGAAAACAGTTTAACGGACTTTTATTTTTCTCCTCAACTAAATGCAACTAAGATTGAACATGAAAAGGCAAAACGTAAGTCAGGGGAAGTGGTAAAAAACCAGACAGGTAGAACATTTTAATTTAAGACTCAGTCAGAGGTAAAAGATTAAAATAGATTTTATAATTATTTTTTCACATGACATGTTGATAAGTTTCTGTAAAGAAAGACTTCTCTGGGTCAAAATATATTTTCAGGCATTTCTTTTCATTATTTAAAATAATCATTAAAAATCACTTGAAATATTTTCATTTACACAAGCCCACAGCCCAGTCAGCAGTGTCACTAAACACTATAAGGATTTCATTATTTGTTTAAAATAAGCACCTACCAGAGCACATTCTAATACCTGGAATATGATTCTGATAGCAAAGTAACCCTGTCTAAAAGAGTACTCTCCACATTTGCTGATATTGACCTTGCAGGGAGTTTAAGATCCATGAATGGCCCATGGAATAATGACCGAGCACTAAATGGATGCAGAGGAAGGCACACCTTTATTTGCTGTGTGCTCCACTCATGCAGAACACCTGCAAGGGGGAGTCTGGCCACTGCAAGTTGCTACAGTTCAGTGTGCACCATATTTTGATAATGTTCAAGAGTGTTTTATTGCAATCAAATAATATCTTGAGCTCTCACAACAGCAAAATGCAGGAACTTCAAAGGGATTCCAGTCCAACTGGAACCATCATTACAAAACAAATTTTAGCTTTGTTGTTAGCCAGACCACAAAAGGGCAGAGACCGTGCCAAAGTAAATGCTCTTGAAATCTCCTCTATATAGTACCTTTGAACAATTAATTGGTCTCCTAGAAACAAGAAAAAAAAGTAAAGAAAACAAAATAAAAAATTGACAATGGAATATATTGTTCTTGGATGTTGTACCATGGATAAGCCACAGTCCTATTGCACAAATACCTGCCAAATTGATCATTAATTTCAACTAGTCTGTAATTTTACAGATTAGGTTAGGTGTTGTAAACTGAAATTATACTCATTTTGTAGATTACATTTTCAGTTGCCCATGGAGAGGAGATTTTAATGCCTAAGAGAATCTGTTGTATTTAATATCAGCTGTTCAGTAGACCATCATCATTGCCACCAAGCCTCAGAGGTGACCTTCATTCATGAAGCATGTTTCTGTAGCTAGCACAAATTCGAAACATGTGGACCCTTCACCAACCTGACTTCTTCCAGAATCCTCCAAACAGATAAGACATGGTTCTGGGTAGATGGGTTAGTCAACAGGACAGGTAGGAGGTGAGTTACGGTGAATAAATAGGGGGGCCTGACCCAAATCAGGATTGAAATGTTTTGGAGTCCCGATCCCAAATATCAGAATCCCTTTGCCTATTATTTCTCTTCTTAAACTCTCTGTCTTCTAAAGTACTCAGGTCAGATTTTAGCTCTAATTCTTTACTGTGGTTCAATTTCTTATATCAGGGATGGTGCCTGTCTTCTCGTTTCTCTCCCTTGGGAGATATATCAGAACATGTAATGTCACATTGATAATGTCCTTTGAGATCCTTACATTAAAGGCAAAGTGTCATCTATGGCATATATTCTAGATGCAACATCTGAGCTATCAGAATCACAGAGCAGTTTCCCCTATACTTACTTTTGCACAGAGTGTTCCCAATCAGGCAAACTATGAACTAAGTCTGTGAGGATGTCTACTTAGGGTAAGTGTTCAAGAATCCTTGTCATTTCTTAAACTGATATAAATGACCTAAAACACTGCTTCTCATGACAAATCACTGTGGATGATGTTTCCTAAAGAAAAAACACAGAAGTGGGCTAGAGGTAATATAATATAATTCTTGGGCTTACTGCTACCTCCCTAGGAAGGTGGCTAAAAACAAAGAAGCAACACACACACACACACACACACACACACACACACACACACACACACACAAAACGGAGAGGTGATGGACACAGGGTGTATGTCAGGGCAGGGAGAGGAATGTGTCTACTCATTTGCCTCTGGGTAGTATCCTGCCACCTGGACATGCTGGTACTTATCTGAATGTGACAAAAGCTTCTGCTTGACTGATATATATGACATCACACTGAAAATTCTGCCACATTTTTGGATAAGTCACTTATGTTTCATTTTCAGTCAGCTGTGTTCTAGCATGCATGGTTCCAAAATGGCACAGAAAATAAGTAGCCCTAACAGTGTTCAGAATCTGAAGTTTGGGAAATTACAAAAGGCTCCTTGCTCAGGATGGAGTGTGGCTCTGCGTGAAGTGGAAGAGTTGGCAGACCTAGGTGCACAGCACAGGCTGCCTGACTGACAGAAAAGGCTTTTACCAAAAGCAGTTACAGAGGGCTGGGAGGGGACCAATCAGATCCCACCAGCCCTCTGGTCTCCTGAGCATCATAAGAAAGTGCTAGAAGTTGAATAAAAAGAATGCTGTGGACCTCCATTTAGCATGTTAACACGGAAACTTTTTATTTTTATTTTTTTAATGTTTATTTTTGAGAAAGAGAGAGACAGAGTGTGAGCAGGGGAGGGGCAGAGAGAAAGACACACACACACACAGAATCTGAAGCAGGCTCCAGGCTCCGAGCTGTCAGCATGGAGCCTGACACGGGGCTCAAACCCACAAACTGCGAGATCATGACCTGAGTCAAAGTTGGATGCTTAAACTGACTGAGCTACCCAGGTGCCCCAACGGGACTTCTTTTCAAAAAAAAAAATTATTTTTAAGTAATCTACACCCAATGTGGGACTTGAACTTACAACTCCAATATCAAGAGTTGCTTGCTCTACGGATGGAGCCAGGCAGGCACTTGATCTCCTTTTTTTTTTTTTTTTTTTTAATGTTTACTTATTTTTGAGAGAGAGAGAGCAAGAGTGAGAGAGAGACAGAGTGGGAGCAAGGGAGGGATGGCAGCAAGGAGACACAGAATCTCAAGCAGGCTCCAGGCTCTGAACTGTCAGCACAGATTCCAAAGCCTCAAACTCAAAACTGTGAGATCATGACCTGAGCCAAAGTTGGATACTTAACCGACTGAGCCACCGAGGCACCCCACTCTCCTTTTTTAAATGGAAAACTTATGGGACTTAGAAGATCTAGCTCCAAATTACGGACCCTTCACTTGTTAAGCCTTAGAGTCTTCAGTATTTGATATGTTCTAGGTTTATGAAATGCTCTTTTCTTCAAAAACTTTGATGCTTCCTGAACACCTACACTTTACCCCCAATTGCACATGTAATTGTGAGTGATTTGATGAAATTTATTATATTCTATAACTTATTCTAAGACAAATATAAAGAAAAGCAAAAAAAGAATCTTTGCCCTCCCCCAAATCTTAGCACACTTTATAACACATCACCGTTTTATTTTTTTAATTAATTAATTTTATTTTATTCTATTTTTAAAAACTGTTTATTTATTTATTTTGAGAAAGAGAGCATGAGCGCTTGAGTGCAAGTGGGGGAGGGGCAGAGAGAGAGGGAGTGAGAGAATCTCAAGCAGGCTTCGTGCTGTCAGCACAGAGACAGACGTGGGGCTGGATCCCAAACTGTGAGATCATGACCAGAGCCAAAATCAAGCGTCGGACACTTAATTGACTGAGCCACTCAGGGGTCCCAACATGTCACACTTTTAGAAAGGAAGAAGCCAGTGTTGTTCTTAAGCCCAAACAAGTTCTCTTGGGGCTCCCCTCTCTAGCCTTCCACCCCATCAAACTGACAACCAATGGTAGGTGAACTATTGGCATTTCTCTTCAGCTTCACAAAGACTCCCCAATTAAAGGGATTCAAGTTTTGTTCTTTGACTACTCTGGTGCCTTAGCCAATTGTGTGGACCACAGTCACAACATGCCCCCTAGGCCAAGAAAGTAGGCAAACAACATCAGCAGGGGAATGTGCATTCAGTGTTCAAGGTCTTCTCATTTCTCAGAAAGAGGAATCTGAGTTTTTCTGCAAAATCTTCTGATGTTTAAATTCAAATAAAGAAAGCGCCACTATTGGTCTAGTTGGTCCCGAGAATTTCCCGACTTGAGATCTCTGTATAGGCGATGTAAAAAAGGCAAAGAAAACATATGTGCAGTGAATGCATAGAAACCTCACTCTGCTGATTTCATTAATTTCCTTTCTGTTTGGGATTGGTTCCTATAATATACATTTTACCCCACCAATGGCTCTAGTTTTAAAATTTTAGGATATTGGCTTTAAGCCCTGTCACAAAGGACAAATCATTTTAACCCAAGAAACTGGCTGAAAGGTTGATGTCGGAGACCCAGAAAGCCTGGCTTCAGCACTGGCTTTTCTCGCAACTTCAGCAAATAGGATGTAAGCATTTACTCCTGTGGGTTTCAAGGAGGGGGTGGGTAGGTATCATATAGAAATGGCATGATATGCTGATTTGGGGGAATAAAGGCTTCAGACATGAGAGATGTTTTCATCTCACTTGTTTCCCTAAATTTGTTTTTCTATTAATTAAAAATTCTTTTGTACACATTCATTCAACTTTGTATTTATAACTCAGGCTCTTGACTTTTGACATATAACTAATCATATTTTATCTGTCTTAAAATCCTCCAGATTACCAACAAAAGCTTTTGTGACCTTAAAAGTACACTTTGTAATTGAAGGTGAGGGGAGTTTTGGCATCAATAGACCTGGTCTGATAAACACTGCATCTGCTATCTGTTCGCTATGTACCTTACACAAGTTGCTTGCTGTCTTTAGGTCTTAGTTTCCTCATTTGTAAAATGGGAATAACAACAATAATAGTTAACTTCATAGTGTTGTTATGGGGAGTAACCGAAATAATATAGAAACAGGAGGATGTGGAGCAACTGGAATTCTCAGACATTGCTGGCAGGAAGGCAAAAGGGCAGAGCAACTTTGGGAAACAGTTTGGCAATGTCCTATAAAGCTAAAAATATACTTCCCAATATGAACCAGCAATCCCATTCACAAGTATTTACCCAAGAGAAATAAAAACATATGTCCACACAAACCTTGTATATGAATGTTCAGAGAAACAACATTTCTATCATTCCAAAAGAAAACAACCCAATGGCCTTCAGCTGCTCATCAGGTAAACTGTATGTATCCACGCTGTGGCATACTACTCAGCAACAAACAATGAACTACCGACATACTAAGAAAGTGGGTGAATCTCATAGCCCTTACAGGAGGTGAAAGAAGTCAAACAAAAGACTACAAATTAATGACATTCTAAATTTTTTTTTCAACGTTTATTTATTTTTGGGACAGAGAGAGACAGAGCATGAACAGGGGAGGGGCAGAGAGAGAGGAAGACACAGAATCGGAAACAGGCTCCAGGCTCTGAGCCATCAGCCCAGAGCCCGACGCGGGGCTCGAACTCCCGGACCGCGAGATCGTGACCTGGCTGAAGTCGGACGCTTAACCGACTGCGCCACCCAGGCGCCCCAACAAATTAATGACATTCTAAAGAGGGAAACCTTACACGACATTCTACATGATATTCTAGAGAGGAAAAAATACAGTGACAAAAAGTGGAGGGAGGGATTAGCTGCAAAGGAGCAGGAGAGAACTTTCTGGGGAAATGTTCTATATCTTGGTTGTGGTGATGGTTATACAATTTATATATTGTCAAAACTCACCACATTGCACACTGAAAGTAATTTTTATTTTAAACAAATTACACCTCATTAAAGCTGGGTGGGAGAGAGAAAAGCCAAGCATGGTGCCTGGCCCCAAGTAAATATATTGAGTAAACTGTTAATCCTCTTCCTGTTTAGTTGTTGTTTAAAATGATAACCTTGTGCCTATCTGTGTTAATGGTGCTTATCACCAAAGCCATGCTGATCTTAGGCTTAAGTATTTCTTTACCCCTTCAAGTACTTCTGAGGCACAACTGCCTTTTCCTTTCCTTTCCCTTCCCTTCCCTTCCCTTCCCTTCCCTTCCCTTCCCTTCCCTTCCCTTCCCTTCCCTTCCCTTCCCTTCCCCTTCCCCTTCCCCTTCCCCTTCC
>NW_024412467.1:24565324-24575445 GCF_014898765.1 Herpailurus yagouaroundi | reverse complement strand
TCCCCTTCCCCTTCCCCTACCCCTTCCCCTTCCCCTTCCCCTCCCCCTTCCCTTTTCCCTTTCCCTACCTTAAAAAATAAAAAGAAGAAGGTGGGGAGGAGACTGTTTGTAAAGCACCTTGGGACATCTGGATAAAAAGTGATAGAGGACTGCCAAGTGTTGTTATTACTCTTCTGTTTTCAACTATACAAATAGTGAAGTTCTTTGTTTGCTAAGTAGCTTCAGTAATAAAGTAAAAACAACAATAAAAAAGTACTGTTTAACCTTAAAAGGCAATTAAAAGGTCTGTTGGAGATCTATTCATCATCTCCTACTATGCTGACAGATTACTGATGCTCATATTGTCAGACTTATACCAATGGGCTCCTTAATTCTGAGAGCAGGGAAGGCCCTGCTGGGACCCACTCTTCATCCACAGCTCAAATCTCACCAGGGTCCTGGGGCTGAGCCTTGCGAAGGTAGGAACATTCAACAGGAAGAACAGAGTAAAGAAGGTGAAAAGGAACCAGAGGGGCACAGAAGTGGAAATTTTAGGCTTGAGTTGAAGGAAAAATTATGGCTGTTTCACTCAACATTTCTTGGCTTTACTCATTAACAATGCTGTTCAGTTTTTAAAAGCTAACAGTTTGTGACAACCTCCTTAATCTTAGCAGTAAGTTCTTAAATACCACATATTGAAACCTTCTTTTGGCACATGCCCGAATCTTAAATTCCCCTTCCCATTCTCGGTAATCATGACATAAACAGAGGGAAAAAAGCCATTCTCTGAGACAAATGTCACTCTATGTTGGGGACTTCTGGGCTGGCTCTTGTTTGCAGGTGGGAGTAGAATAGGAGCCTATAACTCTAATTACCAGCCCTTTCCCGGCTGAGGCATATGGCTGTAAGAGGAGAGTATAACTGAAGCGAGTTTCTCATACTCTGCACTCTGAAACCTGAGATGATGCGGTTCTTTCCTGCACAACAGCGTAGAGCGTTCAGTTGGTGTTATGACTTGTCTGGTTCCCACAGAAAGAGGAATCCTGCCAAATATTTGTAATCTGTGCTGAAGTATGCAATCAGGGAAACCACACCCAGAAGCAAGTGCATGGCTGTGTAATTAGAATGATCTTACTTGAAGACCAGATGGAAACACTGGTCAGGGGTGGAAGAAGCTGATGAATGAGTGTAAATGACATCTCTAACATGTTGACTATCGTTCTGTACAAAACATTTTCTCCTTGGGCTCTAGTATTCATGCATCTTTCTCTATGCCCACTAAGAAATCACAGTATCTTCTTTGTATGGGTCATTTTTTTGTATCTACTTAAAATACCTAAATAGATCTCCTTGATTGGTTTGCATTTATGTCATAAGCCAAAATGGACTGTACTTATGTGCAAATGATCTTTTTTCCTCCAAGTAAAGCATTTTGTCATATTTTCTATGACACCACTGGGTAAAAGTGCATGATATATTAATGTAGGCAACTGTGGGGATTGAACTGTTCCATGTGTCAGGGCTGGCTTCACTGTACAAACTGGTTAAAATCACTCATTTTCTGAAGTATTGGCAAGATAAAAGACTAACCAGATTAATGTATCATCCCAGGATGCAATAAAATTTTTAACAAAATGAGATTATTTAAGTTAGTAAACCTGAAATGTATTTTTTTTTTTAGTCAGATAATAGCTACCAGCAGCGCCATCTGTTGAAATATTGTAAAACTTCATTTTCCTCTATCTCAAATAATAATCACTTTAAGTTAAGGAAGATACAAATATTTAGAATCACAGGTAGAATTGGAACATTATGGAGTTTTAGTCCACCCCAGCTTTAGGCAAAATCACAAATGTGATACTTTCCAAGATGAGAAAGGAAGAGCTATTTGCAAAGCCCTTCCCTACAGTAGTAACCTCTCCAGTGTTTACTAACTTCCTCAGAGACATAATTTCTCCCATAACACAAAGATAAAACTCCCATGCGTTCCCAACAGGGAGAAGAAAGGATGGGAACAGCTGTGCAGTATACATTATACACAGTCTCGCCCACACTTCACAGGTAACCAGTGTTCAGAGCTGCAAGTGGCCCAGGCTTCCATTTTTACTGGGGTGAAGAACAAGGCCTGTGTTCTTTCTAGGTCTAGATATTGTCCAAGGCCAGACAGGTGGTGAGTATCAAGGTCAGGACCTGAATTCAGGACCCAGGTGTTCTGAATTTCAGCCCAGAACTCTTTCTATTGCATTCCAGGCCTCTCCCTCAATGGTATGTAGGGGCCAAGATTAACTCATCCATCCAATAGGTAGTCATCGAACAGCTATGTTCCATGTACTGTCTGAGGCACAGAAGTAAGCACAATAAGGAGGGTCTCAGCCTCACAGGGTTTACATTCTAATGGGAGGAGAGATTTGAGAAGGTAGAAGGTAGGCTGTGATGGCAGCTGCTATTTTACAGAGGCTCCTCTGATAGAGCGACATTTATACAGAGACAGAAGGAGTGAGGGAGCCATCTGTGCTTTCCGGCTTTCTGAAGGAAGAGCAGGTCTGTGTACCCTGGGGTGAAGGGTTGAAGAGAGGTTGAAGAGAGGTGAGTGGGGGGAAGGGCAGATCATAGAGAGCCTGGTAGGTTTTATTTAAAACTTTATTTTGAGGGACAGAACACCACAGAGAGAGGGTTTGTTGGGAGAAGTAACATTATGTCACTTCATTTTTAAAAGTGTCACTTTGTTGTTGTCATGTGAATGGGCTGTAGCCGGGACAAGAATGGAAGGTGAGGGGCTGCTATGGAAGAATTCATGGCAGAGAATGTGGTGGCTTAGTTTAAGGAGGTGGTGAAATGTGGCTGGGTTCCAGATATGTATTTCCAAAGGAGAGTGCAGTTTGCTGGTGGATAGATAAGATATGGGGATAAGAGGAAGACGAGAGTCACAGTTGACTCTGAGTCTTTGGGAATCAGCAAAAATAACCACTATGTTTTTTGAATACCTATTACATGTCAGGTGTATCATTTCTACTAGTCTCAGAGACTTTGAAAGGTGGTTCTTATCCCCACTATACAGATGGAAAAAAAGGCTTATAGAAATCCAGTAGCTTGCTAAGGTCACACAGGCGGGGCATGCTGAATGGAAACCAAGCCAGACTCCAAAGTTCTTTCTCCCACTTAAATCTTCCTATGGCAATCAAGCAATTCTAGTCCCCCCTACCTTCTAAAATTATGTGTGTTTCCACTTTAAATCCTCTCTGTGATTATTTCCTAAAACCTGTCTACAGTATTCATGCACATCTTTAGTTGCTGAGTCACAGATCTACCATAACTCTTATAAGGTCTCTATCTTAAGTACTATCCAAAATGGAAGAATTTATCTGAGGACTTTATACTTCTGTGCACAGTTTAGTTTAAGATATGGCTTAATAGTCATTGTTAGGGACATAGGTATCAAATAAAGCAGAGATTCTATAAAGGTATCAAATTAACTTTTTTGTGGTATAAGCAGAGTTTGGGGGTAGTGCTTTCCCCAAATTTGGTATCCATAAAGGAACATGAGTTTATTGGGAAAAAAAAAGTCAGCTTTTCATATATACACATACATTTTGGAAGAGAAATAAATGATAAGACTTTAAATTCATGTCATTTGTGCTGGAGATCACCCAAAAACCAATGTTAGAAAATGTGTATTTACATGGTCATTGTTGTAAAAGATCACTTTCTTATATAATGGTCTTAATTATGAAGGTTGCATTGAAAAATGATGCTCTGAAACTATAACTTCTGTACCATCACCAGCACTAGTATCCCATTACATAGGCAGACAAGCATTCAGTCTTATTTATTATCTATCTATCTATCTATCTATCTATCTATCTACCCAATCTATCATCAATTCTATATGTCTATATCTATATATCAATAATTTTATATCCATCCATCCATCCATCCATCCATCCATCCATCTATTTAACCACTTAAGAGATACAGCAGAAATGGCTTGTGTAGGATCCCATATTTCTTCTGGGTTCAATACAATCATGGGAGGATTCATCTACCACTTCCCTCTTTCTCTTCATTTGACTTCCCCACACCCAAGATGGCAAACACTAGCCAAGAGAGCCTATAAAATTACCTTAAGTGCAGGCCTTTAAAACTACTTTGCAATGAGTACTTAAAAGCTTTCACTAGCTATTATAAAGTAACTTTTTATTTTCTGAATGAAATGTCTCATGACTAATGTCATCTAGCAATGTAGCAATCTAGGGACACTCCCCCTGAGTCACAAGTAGTGTAGAACTGAATAGAGGTATAATTTAACAAACTACACCCACATCTTTGAATCAGATACATTTGTATCTTCTTATATAGATACTGGATATTAGGAGTAAACATGTTCCTGGGAACCCTGGGCAGGTAAACCTGTAACTTCAGTGTAGATTCCATCACTCACTGAGGCAGAAATCTTCCTTTTTCTTTTGTGTCACCAAACGATTTAATATTCCCAGACTTTTTGTCTAAGTTGCCTTTCCAATGCCTACAAGACTGATTTGAAGGCTGTCTTACATCGTTAGCTCCTGGAACATAGATTTACATACTATAGTGTCATGCAAATAGGGACTTCCTAAATGCCTTTTGAAAAAATTATAATAAAGTTCAAAAAGAGCCATAATTTCTTTAAGTCAGGTGGACCCCACCTGGCCTAATCTTAAATAAATATTCAAATTGGCTTTCAATAGCACAGAAAGCAGATTGAAATATATAGTATTAATAATATAAAACATGACCAAGTAATCAGATTGTTTTTGTTAAACAAAATGAAACTGTTTCACATTTACGTATACAAATGAACTGTGCATTGTTTCTTCTAAAGAAATTATCTTGGACTTCAAAATATTTCTGGAGTGTCCCTTTGGGAATTTCCTTAACAGTGAGTCTACAAGTCACTTAGAAAACCAGTTTCATATGGTACAGTTACAGTATTTTTAATTTGTTTTAACAGCTTTAAGGTTCATAATTAACATACAATGAAGAGCTGCCATCCTTCTCTTTGTTCCTATGTGTGTCACGTGTTCTTCAACATTTTCTCTTTGTCACTGGTTTTGTGCAATTTGATTCTGAGGCACCTCAATGCCTGTTTCTCCCTGTTCCTTGTGCTTGGGGTTGGTTGAGCTTCTTGGATCTCTTTGTTTATAGTTTTCATGAAATTTGGAAAAATCTTAGTTATTTCTTCAGATAGCTCTTCTGTTTTCCCTTCTTTTCAGGGACTCCAATTACATGCACATTAGGGCACCTGAAGCTGTCCTCTGGAATTGATACTCTGCTCATCTTCTGGAAATTCTTTTTTTCTGTGTTTCATTTTGTATAGGTTTTAATTGTTATGTCTTTAAGGTCACCAATCTTTTCTTTTGTAATGTCTAATATACCATTAATTTCATCCAATATAAGTTTCATGTCAGACAACATAGATTTCATCTCTCCAAGTTCAATTTGGGAGTATTCTTTATTTCTTCCATATGCCTAACTTTTCATTTTTTAATTTAATTTGATTTAATTTTTTATTTGAGAGAGAGAGAGAGAGAGAGAGAGAGAGAGAGAGCGCACAAGGTGGGGAGAGAAGGAGAGGGAGAGAGAGAAAGAATCTCAAGCAGGCTCCACAGTCAGTGCAGTTGATCCCATAAACTTGGGCTCATGACCTGAGCTGAAATAAAGAGCTGGACACTCAACCGACCGAGCCACCCAGTAGCCCCCTGCCTAGTTTTTTAAAACGAAATGACTAGGGTCCTAAAAATTGTTTTATGTCCCTGCCACTAATTTAAACATCTATATCAGTTCTAGGTTGGTTTTGATAGATTCTTTTTCTCTTCAATATGGGACATATTTTCCTGCTTCTTTGCAAACTTGGTAATTTTTGATTGGATACCATATACATTGTGAAATTTACCTTGTGGGTGGTAGATATTTTTGTTCTTGTAAATTATCTTGAACTTTGTTCTGGGACACAGTTAACTTACTTGAAAAGAATATGGTCATTTTGGGTCTTCCTTCTAAAATTTGTTAGGTAGGTCTGGAGCAGTGCCCAATCTAGGGCTAATAAATCCCCACTACAGGGGCAAGACCCTTCTAAGTGCTCCAATTAATGCTTGTGGATTTTGAACTTTTCCAACCTGGCTGGTGGGAACAGGCAATGTTCCCAGCCTTGTGTGAATGCTTGGTACTGATTCCTGTAATTCATTCAGGTGGTTCTTCCCCAGGCTTAGTTTCCTCATATGTGTGTGCTGATCAGTACTTTCCTAAATACTCTAGGGGAACCCCCCTCACACTCTGTAGTAATCTGTGCAATTCTCTCCTCTTTGGTACTCTGTCCTACAGACTCTTGCTAGCTTGGCCTCCCTGAACTCCCATCTCTGTCCTTTCAACTTAGAGAATCCACTGGGCTCTGGCTAACTCTTGTCCCCAGGCTGGATCTTGGAAATTCTCTCAAGGGCTCATTTGTTTCCCATTTGTCAGGGATGACTGTCCTCTGCCGTCTGATATCCAGAGAACTGAAAAGCATTGTCTTGTATATTTTGTCATGTGTGTTTTGTCTTATTCTGGACTGGAGGGTAGATCTGGTCCCTGTCACTCCATCTTTGGTTGGAAGTGGATATCTCCCATGCTTAATTTTTGCTATCACTTGACATAGTCATCAACTTGACAAGGGTTGACTTTGGATGACTTTTCCCCACTGCAGAAAAAAAAAAAATCAATAAAAATGCAAAGGGTCTGTCACTAGCAGGCATGGTTTCTAGTTTGTTTCCCTCTCCATCATTCACTGAGCATATACTACATACCCCCAAGTATGATGTGTTTTATGTACATTATCTCATTTCAATCTTTAAAGCAACTTTATCAAGTAAATACTATTATTCCATGCAGTAACCTCCAAGTTGCAGCTACCCAGGCACTCCAAGAACACATGTATATTTTAATTTAACAACTGATTTATTGGGGTGCCTGGGTAGCTCAGTTGGTTAAGCGTCCAACTTTGGCTCAGGTCATGATCTCATGGTTCAAGAGTTCAAGCCCTGCATTGGGCTCTGTGCTAACAGCTCAGAGCCTGGAGCCAGCTTCAGATTCTGTGTCTCCCACTCTCTCTGCCCCTCCCTTACTCACGCTCTGTCTCTTTCTTTCTCTCAAAAATAAATAAAAACATTTAAAAAATTAAAAAAAAAACAGACATCTGTTCAAATGAAAAATATCTGCTGCTTTTATAGATGCTCACACTATAGTTGTACACTAAAGACTCAGGACAAACTGTGTCTAGTGAGTCTAACTGTCTAAAGCTCTTAGGTTAGAGAACATGTCTTTACAGTGCTACACCAGGAAGATTTTGCTCCAGGTAGAACTTCCTTTTGTTTCCTTGTTCCTTCTGTCCCTGTCTGGTGTTACAAACAATCACAGAACAGATTCATTCCTCTTTCTAAGAACACATTAAGACAAACAAACAAGCTTTCCTGAAGGTAAAAGTGAGAGGTTGGTCATTTACTGTGACTGACAACTATAGCCTACGATGAACCATCCAAGGACAACTAATCTACATGTCATCACCAACATAATATGCAATGTGGAGAATGCTGAAAAGCTATGCTGCTGTTTAGAATCTTCATTTCTAACAAGGGTTATAAATCTCCACAGTGAGTTACCATTAGAAATAAATGGATTTCTGAGCCTTCAATAAAAATGCTGAACCAATGAATGGCTTTGAAATAATAGAACTGAATGTAGCTCCCTTTGAGACTTCATATCAGTAATATTTTATATGAAGTCACAGGTATGTTAATATAAAGACTGTTACAATCCTGGCCTAGAAATGCAATATTTAAAATTTTTTTTAAATGTTTATTTATTTTTGAGAGAGAGAGAAACAGAGCATGAACAGGGGAGGAGCAGAGAGATAGGGAGACACAGATTCAGAAGCAGGCTTCAGTCTCTGAGCTGAAGAGACTGTGTTGGACAACACAGAGCCCGACGTGGGGCTCGAACTCACAAACTGTGGGATCATGACCTGAGCTGGAGTCGGACACTCCACTGAGGCACACAGGCGCCCCTGCAATATTTTAAATATGAATGATTTAATTATGTTTCCTATTTCAGAAGAGTAAGGGGTGACAGTGATATACAGGAAACAGATTTTCTAAATGCTAGATACTATTACAGAGAGTTCTCCCATGAAGTAGCAGACAATGTCTAATATGTCAGTCCTTCCTTGAAGTCTACATCGACACGTTTGGCCGTGACAAGTAGAATGTGGAAGTAGCTGTTGACAGTACTGCCAAGCTTATGAACAGTAGATGTGTGCTTCTCCCTGTAAGGTCCCTGTGCTAGGGAACCCGCCTTGTCACTCTCAGATTGTGGCACCTCCTCTTTGGGTCCCATGTGCACCTCTTCTGGCTTAAATACAATAGCTGGCACCCAGTGACTCAACCATGAGAACAAAGAGTGCTGAGGAGAAGCCCATGGGTCTGTGAGCAAGCTGAACCTGACTGAAAATTATCATGCACTTTTTTTTTTTTTGAGTTGAAGCTTTGACAAAAAAAAAAAAAAAATAATGCAGGAGGAAATGAGAGGACATGATTTAATTCACGTGTATCAATAATTCACGTGCAGACACATTCGCAAAAGGATGATCATATTCCATGATCTTGGTTCAGTGCTCTAGAGTTCCTAATGTTTTAAGCAAAAACGAAAATAACCACAGTGAAATATAATGAGACCTTTTAACCCTGAGGAAGTGACAGCTCATGCTTGGCCTACTTTTACGCATCTGTAATCTGTGTCTTCACAAGAGCATTTCACCAAGAGAGGGGTCTACACCTCTCATTGTATCCCTTCAAAACTGGCCAGGGCCAGTGTTCAACTGGCTGCTCTGCAATGGGTCATACAAGTTGCTAATCCTTATAAAACCAGCTGAAGAACCATTTCCCCAACCCCTCCCAAGAATTTTCTTCAGTTTTTTGCTAATGATGGCTACTTGAATTTGCTTTGTTTCTTTTTCACTAAAGTAACTATTCCTCAAGTTGATGCACCAAATCTTTCTTTAAGAACAACAGAAGGTTTAATAACTATGCATACATTTGTTCAGCACTTTGTCAGGTTACCAACAGCTTCCTAAACAATACTTCTCTCTTTTTTTTTTTTTTTTTTTTTTTTTTTTTGAGAGAGAGAAAGCACAAGTGAGAGAGGGGCCTAGAGAAGGAGAGACAGAATCCCAAGCAGGCTCCAGGCCATCAGTGCAGAGCCTAGTTCGGGGCTTGAACTCACAAACTGCAAGATCATGACCTGAGCTGTGATTGAGAGGCAGACACTTAACCAGTTGTGCCACCCAGGTGCTCCCCCAACAATACTTCTACGGCTTTTCAAGACAAGGTAAGGTGGAATGCAGGGAAGGCATTATTATCCTCATTTCACAGATAAGGGAAGTGAGGCTCAGAGGGGTTAAAAAGGTGACTTGGTCTAACTTATATAGCCAGTAGTGGAAGAAGCAAGACAAAAGCCCAGGCATTTTGAAGTGAATCCACTGCCCTCTACTACAGAATGGGTTTATCTCCAATAAAGTAAAAGAATCTGAATGGTGGGAAGGATAGTGTTTACTATAAAAAAAACTTGGATTTAATGTTCTTTAAGGTCATGTGGTAAAAGAACAAGTGTTTGACCTGTGGCTTGGCCTTTTACAAGATCTGTGACCCTTGTGTAAAAATGGTCCTTTTACGTATCCACTTTTGGAGAACAGAAACAATGACAATTAGCTGGTTGGGCTGCAGGGAGAATGAAACAAGCTAGTACACAAAGGGTGCATAGTAGTATGTCTGCCACACAGTAGGTACCCAGCAACATAGGTGCTATTCAAGACTATAACAGCTGTTTTGCTGTGTAAGCCTACCAGCCACAAGTCAGCATATTTACAGTGTCTGTGATTCCTATATATTCCTCGTGAGGTTTAATTAGCATCTCTAAAGAGCATAACTGTGCTTTGATGGCAAGTATCAGTCAAGTTCTACCATCACTACTTCTGCCACCTTGCCCATAAGACCCAGGGGTGGCACATTCCCAGCCTTTTCTTTCTTCTTTCTTTCTTTCTTTCTTTCTTTCTTTCTTTCTTTCTTTCTTTCTTTCTT
>NW_024412467.1:24507217-24565314 GCF_014898765.1 Herpailurus yagouaroundi | reverse complement strand
CTTTCTTTCTTTCTTTCTTTCTTTCTTTCTTTCTTTCTTTCTTTCTTCTTCTTCTTTTTCTTTCTTTCTTTCTTTCTTTCTTTCTTTCTTTCTTTCTTTCTTTCTTTCTTTCCTTCCTTCTTTCTTTCTTTCTTTCTTTCAAATTCCTTTTTAAAAAGTGTTTATTTTTGAGAGAGAAGAGAGAGAGAGATAGAGGATCTGAAGCAGGCTCTGCATTGAGATCACAGGGCCTGATGCGGGGCTGGAGCTCACAAACCATGAGATCATGACCTGAGCTTAAGCTGGATTCTTAATGGACTGAACCACCCAGGCACCCCTCATGGCCCTTTCAGTGGGAGTAGGGAATCTATTGGAAATGGACCTGTTGTGTCAGTACCTTAGCTGAACCATTCTGGAAAGGATTTGGGGAAGCTGGATCAGTAACTGAGGTGGCCAATATTTCCCAGTTTACTCAGAACTTTCCCATTTTCAGCATGGCAAACGCTGTGTCCCAAGAACCCCCTCAGTCTTGGGCAAACTGGGATGGGTGGTCACCTTATCAGTCATGGAGACTGAACTAGTAATAAAATAAAATACCTAAGATATTTATAAACAGAGAACAATGCAAAAACCATGGAGCTCTGTGACCTCATGTTCTAAATCAGTGGTTCCCAAAGTGTAGTCCCCAGACCAACACCAGCATTGCCTCAGAACATGTTGGAAGAACAGATTCTGGAGCACCCTGCCAGACCTAATGCCTCACAAGCTCTGGGGATGAAGCCCAGGATTCTGAGTTTTAACGTGGGTGATTCTGATGGTCACTCAAGTTCAAAAACAACCACTGGTTTAGAGCATACACAAAAGTTAGACTAGATGCCAAGTAAAATGGAAGCAATGAAAGCTCATGAGAGAAAACTTTTTCCTTTGAACATTTTCATTCACTTCTGATTTTTTTATTTTTTTTTATAATTTTTTTTTCAACATTTATTTATTTTTGGGACAGAGAGAGACAGAGCATGAACGGGGGAGGGGCAGAGAGAGAGGGAGACACAGAATCGGAAACAGGCTCCAGGCTCTGAACCATCAGCCCAGAGCCTGACGCGGGGCTCGAACTCACGGACCGCGAGATCGTGACCTGGCTGAAGTCGGGCGCTTAACTGACTGCACCACCCAGGCGCCCCAACTTCTGATTTTTTTTAAATGCTTATTTACTTTGAGAAAGAGAGAGAGAGAGAGAGAGAGAGAGAGAGAGAGAGAGATTGTGTGTGTGTGTGTGTGTGTGTGTGTGTAGACAGAGAGAATCCCAAGCAGGCTTTGTGCTGTCTGCACTTGATCTCAGGAACCGTAAGATCATGACCGAAGCCGAAATCAAGAGTTGGACTTTTAACTGACTGAACCACTCAGGCTCCTCTACTTCCATCTTTGATTATTCAAATTGAATGGAGAAAATGCTAGAAGAGCGCCTTCTTCTCCCTTGTTCCATAGTAATCCAGTATTACTTGGAGATTATCAAGTGTAAAGTATCTCCAAAAAGTAACATACTGACAAGAAAGACATCTTTAGGGACAAGTCATACATATTACATCATCTGTGGCCACATGTGAGTGCTATTTATTCATGTGTTCTAAAAAGAAAAGGGGAGACAAAGAGATCCTCCTCCCAGCCCGGCACACTAGAATCTAGTTTCCTCTCCTCAGCTGGTGCTCCAGGGCCTGACTCCAGTAATAACAGCCTCCTGGGGAGATTAAAGCTCTGGCAGACACAGCTTATCTTGGTTAATGTATACTTTAGCTTTGTGTATATATGCACATATACACACACTGCAGTATTTATAGATGATATACATGTGAAATATTACTGGAGATGAGGCCTGGGATGGGTGGGCAACACCTATGAAGTCAGGACTGAGATCTTTTACGTGCAAACTCAATTTCCCTGAACTGCCCTCCACCTGTGTGGTAAATACACACATGCATCTGTATCAGGAAGAGTCTTCTGTGTCCAGAAAGAGTTGAGTATTTTGTGATGGCCTCTTTTATCTGTGGGGATTTTGCTTATTAGAAAAAATACATGGAATCACTCATCTCCTGACTGTGGAAATGAGATGGTGGGGAGATGAGCTGACTCAGGACTGCTGCTTCAAGTTAGGTCGACAAAGTGGGGTTGAACTGGAGAAGATTGAGCACCACAGCACCTAGCACAGAGAAGGGCAGCGTGCTGGCACCTTCAAGGTCTCATGTCTCCCGTGTGTACAACCTGGGACACAGGGGAGTGTTCTGGTGCAGGTGCCACCTCTGCGGCAGCCTGAGGCCTGGTTTCCTTTTTTTTGTGGTAGGGGTGCATATTTCCTTGGGAAGGAGCAGATAAATTACTCCTTAGGATTGTGAATGCTTTCTTGTCACCTGGCCAAATGGAAATTCCAAAACTATTCTGAGTAGACAGTGACACTAGGATTTGTGCACATACTTGATAACAGCCTATGATAATGGAGTGATAAAAACTCTCAATCCCCATTTTCATGTGAAACTAATGTGTACCTCATAGTTAGGACCCTCAAAAACCATCAACCCCCTGTGCTCTATAGGCTGTATCTATTCTATGTGTATGTCTATGTATTATTTAAAAAGCACAGATCCACACTGTGTTAACTAAGAGAAGTTGCCCTGAGTGTTACAGAAGTGTGGTATTCTGTGCTGCTCTTCTAGTAAGGGACTAGTCAGTTTCTTCCGTAAGGAAGAAACAGAAGAGAGAAAAGGAAGATTGCACGTCAGGCTGGAAAAATAAGCCTGGGGGGTTATATTTTGAGAATGGAAAGAGAAATAAAGAAAATGGGAGCTGGGAAAATAAAAAGAAGCCAGAGTCCGGGGCTGAGGAGGGCCCTGGGCCCTGGGCAGCTTGGAGGGGCATTCAGAAAGGCCTGGACCCTGGGAGATGTGCTGCAGCGGTGGGGGGGGGGGGGGCAGAAAGGAAATGCTGCAGTCAGGGAAGTGCAATGTCCTTCCTTGGGCTGCCTAACAAATTCCCACAGAGTAGCGGCTTGAAACAAAATATCCTCTTCCAGTTCTGGGTGTTGGCAGGGCTGGTTCCTTCTGGAGGTTTCAGGGGAGGACTGGTTCCCCTGCCTCCTCTGGCTCCCAGGGGCCACTGGCATTCCTTGGCTTACAGCTCCTTCCTCACATCACTCTGAGACCTGCTTCTGTGATCACAGTTCCTTCTCTGCTCTGATCATCCTGCTTCCCTCTTATAAGGACTTTGTGATTCAGGATAATCTCTCCATCTCACAACCCTTAACCTGATCACACCTGCATGTGCCATGTAAGGTGGCACAGGCACAGGTGCTAGGATTAGGATGGGGACATCTCTGGGAGCCACTATCCTGTGACCCACGCAGACCATGGCACACTATGCATTCGCCATGTCTCCTGTCCTCCCTGGTACAGCTAAGGAGCAAATACACCTTCCCTGTGCACAGAAACTGGCTGGCCTGAGGCAATGAGGCCCAGGTGGGGCCCAGAACAGTTCACATGGTCCTCCACCTGTGTAAAAAACTTCTAAAGGTTAGTTATTTTTACATTCTTCTCTACAAGGGAGGCCCCCAAATGTGTAAACTGTCCCCATTGTCTATTTTATCCATCTAATCAAAGACTCTCAGTAGAAAAGTGTTTAATTTGAAACACAGTTGATCCTTGAAAATGCAAGGTTAGGGGCGTCAACCCCTCCTGCAGTAGAAAATACAAATGTAATTTTTTATTCCCCCCCCCCCAAAGTTAACTACTAATAGCCTACTGTTGACTGGGAGCCTTACCAATAGTACATACAGTCGATCAACGTATATTTTATATGTCATAAGAATTATATACTGTATTCTTACAATAAAGTAAGCTAGAGAAAAAATAGTTAAGAAAGTCATAAGAAAGAGAAAATACATTTATAGCATTGTATAGTATTTATAAAAAAATATCTGCAGGTAAGTGACACACGCACTTCAAATTCAGGTTGTTCAAGGGTCAACTGTACTTTGTATTTAACAGTGTGGCAGAAATTTTAGATTGCTTAGAAATGCAGGCAACGAAATACTTCTTTAAGGAAAAATCCTCATGCTCCTACTAATTTATCTGAGTATGAGAATTTTTTTTACTCATTTAAGGAAACTTCTCACTTTTATTTGCAACTACTCTTGGAAAGTTCTTTTTTGTTTATTTATTTATTTTGAGACAGAGACAGCATGAGCAGGGGCAGAACAGAGAGAGAGAGAGAGGGAGATAGAGAAAGAGAGGGAGAATCCCACGAAGGATCTGCACCATCTGCACAGAGCCTGGTGTGGGCTCAAACTCGCAAAACTGCGAGATCATGACCTGAGCTGAAATAGAGTCAGATGCTTAACTGAGTGAGTCAACCAGGCACCCCTACTCTTGGTAAGTTTTTATTTTTATATCTGAATTTAATTACTATTTCTGGAAAAACATCAGTAATTCTCTCATTTCATTTTCATACAGTCACAAAAGTTATCAGAAGAAAATTAAAAACAAAAAATTTGATGTACAGATCAAATGGGGCTCCCTAGTACTTCTTAAAGCAGGAGGGGAGGGGAGAGCCTGGAGTACATTTCATAAACTCTAATTATTAGTTTCTTCCTGGGAGCAGGGGTAGGAAAAAAAAGCCTGTTTATAGTCTTTTGGCTCCTAGTACTCTGAATTGGCTCCTAGTACATTCTGAATACAGTCTGAAGCTGCATAGGAAGGATTCTATATCACATTTTAAATTCTTATTGGTGGCTCAAATATGGTGACTTAAAGACCGGACATCAGGGGCGCCTGGGTGGCTCAGTGGTTGGGCGTCCGACTTCCACTCAGGTCACGATCTCGTGGTCCCTGAGTTCAAGCCCCGCGTCGGGCTCTGTGCTGACTGCTCAGAACCTGGAGCCTGTTTCAGATTCTGTGTCTCCCTCTCTCTCTGACCCTCCCCCGTTCATGCTCTGTCTCTCTCTGTCTCAAAAATAAATAAACGTTAAAAAAAAAAAAAAAAAAAAAAAAAAGACCGGACATCAGAGATGTTGATTTGAGAAGAAACACAGCAACACCATAGGAGAATGGTATCTGTTTTTTGTGTGTTTTGCAGAAGTGAGCGCTTTTGTCTGATGCATGTTCTATACAACAGATGGAGGCGCTAGCACAAAACTCGCCAAGGCCACTCCTCTCCACCTGTGGGTCGCGTCCTGCAGGAGTCACTGTCCATCACTGGACTCCAGGTGCATATATGCCCTAGATGCAAAAATCCACCCCAGCCTCGGTCTTGAAATCTGAGACTATTACTGTATTTTAAAAGATAACTGACAAACAGCAGCAGGAGTCAAAGAGAGGGGTCAGTCGTAACTTACCCTATTCATAAATCAGAATAGCAAAGTATAGGATCCTGGGCCGACGCTCTGGTGACAATGCCAGAGAAATTGGCTGTGGCCCTTTAAAAGGAGGGCAGTCGGGAGGGTGAATAGTGATGTTTAGGTTTAGGAAGCTTTAGGTGATCAATTGTGCAATGACTAGAGATGCTCCTTCACATATTTACAGTTCATTTCTTTGTTAACTCCATTTTCCCTCCCTCCTTCCATCCATTATAGTGGAGTACATCATTCTGTCCAAAGGGATGAACTATATTTGTTAAGCTTTGGATTATAATGAACTAAGTGACCTTCATTCTTCACAGAAATTGTATTTATCATTCAAAAACACAGGTAACCCTTCTTTCATTGTGAATGTTTCAGGTATTGTTTTCCCATGGCAAATGAAATAAAAATGATGGAAGTCCTGTCTTTTGATTCCGATTTCTCTAGAAAGCACTCCTTCCATACCTGATTACTCCCTCCTGATGGGTTTTCAGGTCTAAAACCCACCTCTACTTTGACAGTCTTTCCTTCATCGACAGAGTAACTTCTTCCCTTAATTAAGGCAATTTTTGAGCATAAAGATACGTCTGTACAATTTAAAGAATATATATTCAAATTTATAAGAAATTAATCTTATTTTCTCTTATGGTCTTTGTCTTTGTGAAACAGAATTAAAAATAAGATAATTTATTCCATTCCATTTTCTTACATTAGGCCATTAAGTCTAAGGTCAGTGGGGCAGAAGTCTTATTAATTTTAAATTATATGTACATCTATATAAATACTTATAAATGAGTTTCTTCCTTTTCACACCTCTATAAATATTTCTTCCCTTTCTATAAGCTTAAAGTAATGCCTTAAAATGAATTAGTTTTACTTACCTATGATGGATAAGACAAATAATTTTATTTGAGTAAAACATGTTCTGATTCAAAGAGAAAGGGTTTTTCCAAAGTGGCTAAAAGCAGGTTCACAAATGTAGGAGTTTGCCGTTTATAGGGAGACCTGATGTTATGAAATGTCAGATGTCCAAGATTTTTGAGATGGGGGTGTGAGAGATTCTTTTAAAATGACACATAGCTCTCTGGGGTATTACTGAACTTGAAATTGGAATCTCCCCTTTAAGACCAGATAGACACTGAAGAAAGGTAACACAAGAGCTGTTTTCTCAGCAATGCCTGACTTAATGTCCTGTTTTAACAAGAGTAGCCTGGGTTTGACTTTTTGTAAAGGTATACGTTAATCCAGGCACTGATAGGGAATCTTTAATAGAATTAAAGACATTTAGGGCAGTAGAAACTCCTGGTCTGGCTCCTTGGTTTGACAGGTGAGGACACTGAGGCACAGCAAAGCTAGAAAAACACACGGTAGCAGAACCAGGACTAAAACATTATATACTTTCCATTCTTTCCCCAAAAGCTTGATTAAAAATACCCTTTGCCCACTTAAGAGGTTAATGTACTGACCCCTTTCTTAACAACACTGATCCTTGTTATGTTTTATAATTATATGTGGGCGGTGGGCCAGTCCTAAGGAGCACTAGAAAGGGTAACACTAGATGTACTGAATCTTGCTCCTTAGGGAGGAACAAAAATGCCTCTGAGAGAAGCCACAATGAAGACAAACACCTGTGCATTCGTTCTTTGTCATTCTCTGTTCCCTCTCCCCATCCCCTAGCCAAGGTGTTATTAACAGCACTGTCAGTCACGGTGGCGTCAGCCTGTGGAGTGGGGAGTGACAGCCTTTAAAAGCTTCCAGGGGTAAGTTTCTGCAGGTTTCCAGGCTGATGCCTTTAAGCCATAAGCACTCAGGGTCTTAGAGCTCAAGAACGTGGTGTTGCAGATAACCACACAGCCTCACTGCCCTGCTAGTGACCCTGAGGGAAATCACTTCTCTATGAAAGATAATTTCTTCTCTGTGACAACACCACCCTGGTCCTCACTGAGAAAAGATCAACTGTGTTGACTTATGACTGCTGGTTTTTGACATCACTATCCTTGGAGGATTTCCTAACGCAGTTGGACAGGAGCCCAAATGTGCGAAGACAGGTTGAAGTGATGAACATAGCGCATGCCCCAAGTTATAGCTGCAGCGGTGCATTTTGGTTGAGAAAGATGGAATCTTTCCTCAGCACGACAAGGAGAGTGCATGTGTTGTGGATTCTTTCTGTGATAGCTGCTCTTGAACAACAGAGCTGGCAGACATGCAGGGCATGGAGGGGGAAACTGTGAGCAAGTACAGAGTCCTGCTTCCCTCCCTCTCCCTCTCGTTCTCCCTCTCCTTTCCCCTTCCTCCCCCTCTCTCTTACCTCCAACTCTCCCTTCTGCTTCTCCCTCCCTCTCTTTTCCTCAGGGAGAGCAGACATTTTAACTGATAGTTTGTAAATAGTGTTAAGGCAGGCAGTTGCTACCTGAGTTCACCTTTCTTATCTCCAGTTCCATTCCAAACTGATAATGCAACATATCTGAACATGTCTTGTCATACCAAAAAGGAGTCTGTAGCTCAAGTATTTAGGAACTTTCATTCACAATTTTCTTAAAGATTGCTTTTGCATATGGCTTTCTCTGTACTGGGTAGAAATTCATTAATTGCTATTTTGTATAAAGACATACAACCCTCTTTACCACACCTGGTAAGTCAGTGCACAGCAAGCCAGCCAGTCTCCCTGGGTGTGTCTGTCGGCACCTCTGTGGCCACACTCTGCCCCAGCAGGGAGAAGAAAAGGAGACACTGAAGATCCTCCTGGGCATCACACTGCCATTCAAGAGGCCCAAGACAGAACTGTGGTTTTGAGCATCTCATAACCCTCCCCTGGTTCACAACGAGTGACAGAAGCTACAATGCCAAGGCTTTTTTATTTTTTTCCCCATTTGTGGTACTGTTCAGTTGTGTCTGTCTCTTCCATAATTTGATGTTTAGATCCAGGTTTAGGCCTTGAACATTTCTGTTCTCCTTTTCTTTCACTTTTGATATACGCTTCTTGTAAAAATGAGTTTAAAAACATGGTTCTCCCACGTGAGAGATGTGTTTCTGAATGTTGGTGCACCCTGACTTTTTTTTTTTTAATTTTTTTTCAACGTTTATTTATTTTTGGGACAGAGAGAGACAGAGCATGAACAGGGGAGGGGCAGAGAGAGAGGAAGACACAGAATCGGAAACAGGCTCCAGGCTCTGAGCCATCAGCCCAGAGCCCGACGCGGGGCTCGAACTCCCGGACCGCGAGATCGTGACCTGGCTGAAGTCGGACGCTTAACCGACTGCGCCACCCAGGCGCCCTGGTGCACCCTGACTTTCTAAGGCCCATCACTCACAGTATTAATTACCTATCATCTGTCAGTCACAGTGACAGGCACTGTGAAGATACAATAGCAAGACAAGACATGGTTCTCGACTCTAACAAGTTAATGTTTTTGCTAAGGGGACAAGATAAACACTAATGATATAATCAGCCAACAATACAAGGTTGTCTACAAGGATTAAATTCTGTGCTTCTCCATCAAAAGGAAAATGAACATTACAGTGGGTAGGGTGAGCCTGAGCAAAGGCACAGAAAATTCCAGGAGGGGGCATTTGTAGGGGTGAGGGGACCACCCTGCCTGGTAAAGAGGATATGTGGACCAACAGGAAAATGTGAAGGCTGGGCAGACTAGCGCAGGCTCCATGAGATAGGCAATTGGGAACCACTACAGGTAACAGGCAAGAATGTGCTTATGAAGAAGGAAGGTCGAGATGGTTTGCTGAAGGAAGAGGATGAGGCAGGGAGACTGCCAGAAAGAAACTCAGGAAATTAAAGGAACACCCCAGAGAGGAAAAGGGCCTGGATAGATGGATGGGGAAGATAAAAATATCTGCCTCATAATGTTACTGAAAAGACTCAATGAAAAATGCACAAGGTGTGCTCTGCATAGTGACTACTTTATAATATGTGCCCAGTAAATACTACGCTAGAACTATTGTGCTTATTATTATTTCCATGTATGAGAAGAAAAATAAACAAACAGAAAGTGAATAAATAAAACATAGCCCTGCCCGCATGCTTTGTGAACTAATATTAGGGCTATCTGTCTATGAAAACCATTCTTCTGTCATTTGAGAGGGGTTGATACACATTTGTTCAACCTAAAAAGTATCTCTGAAACAGAATTAAAAAAAAAATGTTTATTTATTTTTAAGAGAGAGAGAGAGACAGATTGTGAGCAGAGGAGGGGCAGAGAGAGGGACACAGAATCCGAAGCAGGCTCCAGGCTCTGAGCTGTCAGCACAAAGGCCAACAACGGGGCTTGAACTCACAAACCGTGAGATCATGACCTGAGCTGAAGTTGGACACTTAACCTACTGAACTACCCATGTGCCCCTGAAACTGGATTATTAAATGGCTTTGATATTAAAACATTTAATGATAAAACTCATGGTTAAAATGCAGGACAATGGGGATGCCTGGGTGTATGTGTCTGGCAAGGCACTGGGTATACAAATGGAACAAAACACCTTCCCTATACTTACAGAGCTTAAAATACTGTGGCGGAAAGAGATGCAGAAACCAGCAATTAGGACACAGGTGTGCAATTCCTTATGCGAAAGCTTTGGGGAGCATTGTGGAATTGAGATAGTTTGGCTTCCAGAAAGACAACATGACAGATGTAGCACACACAGGTGAACGTTGCCCTGGTCTGTCTGGGCCACCCTATTTATACCTGTCCTGAGGTTGCATCTGGCCAGTGCCCCTTTTTTACTGTCAGAAATTGTATGGCGAATACAGTTACCCTAATCCCATCTTTCTTAACACTCCTGGCAATGCCTGAGAAGCACCCCATAATCAAACGCATTCAGATTTCTTCAGCAAAATTAAAATCTCTTTAGCAAAAGAGGTGTGAAATTATGAATATTCACACTAAATGGTATAAAGACAGACTGTAAATAGTCCTTTGTCCATTCAGGCCAGATTGTGCTGCCACGTGGGTTATGAGAAACATTTGATTTTTCCAGAGCTTTCTGAACTTTGAAATCCTGGGCAAGAGGCTGTGGGCTGTGTAGAGTGGTAGACAACACCTTCTGATAAGTGCAGGCATTACAGAAGAATGGCAGAGGGAACACTTTGCTCAGTGTTGGGAAGTTGAGGGAGCTTCCCAGAAGAACTACTGGTGAGCTTGAGACCTGAGGGAGGAGGAGAGTTAGCTGAAGGAGCGTTTGGGAATGGGGTGGGCAGAGGGAAGGGATGTCATATCCTGGGAGGTGGCATCCCCAGTCACCCCAGGGCTGGAGCCAGACAGTACCAGAAGGGCAGGCAGTGAGGCAGGGAGGCCATTGTAAGCAAAGGGGCGCATCTGGAAGGCCTGAGGCTGGGAGGAACAAGGTCAGATCTTCACTTTCAAAAGAAGATTGTGGCAGTTTTGCACTGATAACTCTGAGGAAGGGCCAGGGAAGGGATGAAAGCAGGAGGTGAAGCTGGCTGCACTGGAGGGGGTGATACACTCAAGGGCCCTTCAGGAAGTGGGCTCAAAGGTTTGCTAGATGTAGGAGGCCATGAAGAAAAGGGTGAAGCCTAGGGAAACATACAAGTTTTCCTGTTCACTTTTTCTAACCTGAGGCCCTATGAAAAATACTTGTCTTTTTCCTCATGCTTTTCTTTATGTTAACTGATGAGAACATCTCTGGGATCTGTGACTGACATTTTTTACTTTCCATTTTAAGGTAATATATGTTCATCAGCAAATATTTAGAAAATACAGGACATTAGAGGGAAAGACCCCTTAAAGGTCTATCATCAAAACACAGTCAGTGTTAACATTTGTGCTGGAAAGAGGCCTGAACACAAGAGAAGTCTGAAGAATGTGGCTAAATGATTATTTCCTTCTAACTTTTTCTTACTGTTCTTATATGGTTGCGATCATACTGTTTGTCCATTTTCAATACTACTTTTCTTTCAACGTTTTTTTTTTTTTATTTATTTTTGGGACAGACAGAGACCGAGCATGAACGGGGGAGGGGCAGAGAGAGAGGGAGACACAGAATCGGAAACAGGCTCCAGGCTCCGAGCCATCAGCCCAGAGCCTGACGCGGGGTTCGAGCTCACGGACCGCGAGATCGTGACCTGGCTGAAGTCAGACGCTTAACCGACTGCGCCACCCAGGCGCCCCAATACTACTTTTCTTATTCAACATTTTATCTCAAACAAGTCTGAATGAATGCAGCTTTTAAAGGCTTTGGTGCCTTATGTCAATTTGAAGTATCCTACACAATTATCTTTTATGATTGAATATTATGCTGTCCAACAGATCTCTAAGCCCTAAGGAAATTATTTTAAAGAAAAACACTCATGACAATATTATAGGGAAGGCAAGGAAGTGTTTGGCATCTCTTACTAGGTCCTAGCTTCTAACTTTCCAAATTCTCTTGCTGTCAGCTGAACTGGGCATGGAAACATTTATAACTGGTGGTTTGTGGATAGCAGAGTAGTATTTTAGCAGTTAAATGAATCTCAAGTTTCAGTACTTCTCCAGTGTTGTTTACCCAAAATTTCAATATTATTATTGGTTGGGAATAGAAGGAATTAAAATTACATCTCCATTGTGCCCACCAGAACCACGTCTCTGTTAACCATACTTTTATGTGACTTCAAGAAAGCAAAACCAACTTATAAGGTTTTGGGGGTCAAAACATGGGCCAAAAAGATTGTGATTTTTCAAAATACCTATCTTTCCATTCATCTATCTATTGCTGAAAAATACTTCTGGGTCTCACAGAAGGAGGAGAAGAGACTTTAAAGATAGGCTGAATAGCCACGAAGTTCAGACAAGTAAAGAGAGGACAACTTTCTTAAGGGCTCTGTTCCAGAGCACCGTTATCTTGTCCAGGAGGGAGGTACTGGACCGAAGTGCCCTCTGTGTCTCCCAGGGCAGCCGTCAGAGTGACCACACACAACTCTGACTACAGGAACATCTGTTGGGCATCCATCCTTCCCTACCCATCCACCCCACTCTTCCCGAAAGACCCATGTCATTAGCACCTAGATTTGGAATTCAGAACGAGTGCTTCCATAGAAAAACAATGTTATATATGGTAATTAAGTACAGTTAAAATATTTTTATTAGTGTTTTCAATACGTTATTGGGAAGATAGGTGTTTGTTGGGCAGGGCTGGGCCCTAATATTATTTAAAACATGTGTTATGGGAGGAAAATCATTTTGAATATGAACTCTGTTACTACACTAAAGATTTCACAAAATAGCCTATGCCCTTACTTGTGACAGAGGTAATTATATTTTCTTAAACATTTTATGGAATAAGGTGTAAATAAATGAAATAAGAATAAACAAATACACTGTTCACCCAATTTTAATGGCAGAGAGAGGAAATAACCAGAAGTGCCAAGTGGGAAAGGTACCCATCCACACCTTCCTAAGGCCTCAAGGGCCATAAAGAGTGAGCCATTTGTTCACCATTCACAGAAAGTGTGTGAAACAAAACATGGCATCCTTATATATCTCACAGGTAGGGAGGAAATAACTAGAAGGCTATAACTCTGTAGATGCTGGAAATGTCACTCTTTTGCATTCCCAGCAATCTGTGGGGCATGTTCAGAGAAGCAGAAAGGTGGAGGAAGGGGGAAGGGGGGCCTGAGGAGTGGGCTTACAGTCGGAACCCCTCTGGGGGCATTGTCGGTACAGTGACAGTGACAAGAACAAACATGCCACATGGGGTGGGTCCAAATCTGAACTGCTCAGGGATAAAGAAGTAGCTGTGCAATGAAGTATGATAATAATAATACAGTTTAGATATGAAGAAGGTGTTGGGGAGAAAGTCCCATTGCATCAGATAAGTGGTCCATAAAATGGTTTAGATATTGGCAAAAACAGGTTTGGTTTCCTCCTAAACTATGGCTATTATAAATCCTTTGGTATATTCCTTTAAAAATTATTAAAATTATTAAAATATTCCTTTTAAATTAAAATCTAGTAGTCTACTCTAAGAATTCTAAGGGCACATTAAAGAAAAAATAGTGACTGCCAGGTGGGCTTTTGGGCCTTGCTAACATTCCCTTGAGCCCCAGGGGAAGAGCAAAAAGCCACTAGGGTCACATCTTATTATGCTGTATCTCGGTGGCTTTGATTTTTCTTTTAAACCTAAACCAGAAGCACTCCTCAAAAAGACTTTTTTACATGGTAAGTAAAATGTGAGCCAGTCACACATTAAAAGGACAAAGAGCCATTGTCAGGTAATATGGTGATGCACTCCAGCTGGGCCATTGCCCCTCCCACTTGTAGACAATTCTTCAGAACCACTGGGGGAGAGCAGCTAAATGAATAATGCTCTCTGATGGCCTGTGAATGGTTCACAGTGCTTCAATTCTGCAGGTAGACAGGACAGGTTTACGTCCTCTGAACATATCACTGGACTCTGCCTGCTGGGTTTATAGTTTCAGACCATTAAGTAGGTGCAAACCCACTCACTGCAACAAAGAAAAGCTGCACTGAGAAAAGGCCAGGGAAGACCTTCACAGAATCACAGTGCCAGCCACCCCTTCTGGTGCCAGAGCTGAGGGGACCTTGGCTGGAACAGACCAAGAGCAGGTGTCCCTGATGGCCAAGGGGTAGAAGGCAAAGTTTTCAGGTGACCTAGGACATATGACCCTGGAGAAAAGGGGGGTAAGGCTTAATGGGGAACCATAGCCCGGAAACCGGCTGGGCCACTACCATACAGTATGACCTTAGGCAAGTCACTCAGCCTTTTGGTGTCCCAGTTTCCCCATCTGAAATGATGATGGAGAAATTAATGCTCCCCAGGCACCTGGAAGAAATAACAATGAAGTTCTGTGCTGGAGAAATCAGAGATGCAAGACAGCAGAGATTGGTCACAGATTCAAAATGGCGGCAAAGGCCAACGCCAAGCAAAGTGATTTTCTGCCTGTTACTCCCCCTCACCTCACAGGGCCCGGAAGAAGCACCTGATGTTTTTAGCTGATTTTCACAACAGCAGACAGAAATGAACAAGTATTGTGGGCCAAGACCTTGAATCTTGCTTCCTAAGGCAAGAACTTGATTCTCTGAGCTGCCCTTACATGCTTTTGAGACACTGCTTATGTCAGAGAAAAAAAGGGAAAAGAGGAATTTGTCAAGAAATTATGCTCTAACTAGGATTTAAAGTTGGGACTGAGAGTTACGTTTCAAAACCAGAACTTGAAATTTGGGGGTGGAGGGAAAATGTCCCTTCTCTCAATGAAAATGGACTTTAGTTGTAAATCTGTCTAGCTCAACTAGGGCAGAGCACCCAAGAATGAAGAGTTTGCATCTCTAGCAACAGCCTGTGGCTTAACTGCAGAATTATTTCTGGAAATAGTCAATAAAAATTACATATGTATATAAAACAATAACATAAAACTCCAACCGATATAAACTCACTTAATGTAAATGACTTTGGATCTTAAAAAACTGTTTTTATATTGCCTAAATCCCTGAAGTCTGAGCCCATGATGTACCTGGAAGCTTCCCAAGAGTCTCTGCTTGTCAACACTATTCCTGCAGAAGTCAGGCTGTTTACCTCCACCATGCCTGTCAAATTGACTTTGTTTCTAAATACTCTACTTTATATTCCCACCTTCCATCAGACAGGAAAGAGCATTTGTATATGTCCATATTCCTGAAAAGCCACATTATGCCTGAGGATACAGCAGATATATTCATCAACTTGGTAAAGAGAATCATTTAAAAGCCAGTCAGATTCTGTGCAGTGTGGACTGAAGTTCCTGTTGGCCACATGGGTTGAGCTGGGTAGAGGGACTGTTAATATGGTATGATAAATGCCATCATGAGCATTCAGGGCTAACATAATGTGGTATCCAGCAAGCATCTGTTGGGTGGCTGTGCTGGATAGTCACCTGAAGAAGTTGTCTTGCAAACCTGGTTCAGTCCTTCATCTCAGTGTTTACAAATACCTGACACATTTCCTCTGTTTATAATTCTGTGACCATGACCTATTCTCTAATCCTCTCCAACACCTAGAAACAGACTCCAGGATCAAGAGAGAAAATTTCAAGAATTCAGAGGTTTGGGGCTTCACAGCAGATACAGAGGAGGTCGACTAATTCAGCCAAATTAATTCAGATTCCTCGTTAGAGAGGTTTTCTTTGATAATAACCACATCAATTTATACTAAGATGGTATCTTTGGTCATAAAATGTTAACATGTTTCACAAACATTAACTTAGCCTTCTAGTACCTCTGTGTAGGTTAACATAATCACCCTTCATTTAGAAGACAAGGACACTGAGATGATGTTAAGGTTGTAGATAGCTAAACATACAACCTTCTGAAGCTGCATTCTATCTCAACTCCTAATTATCTAATCAGAGTGTGTTTCCTTGGTGTTTCCTTTGGATGAATAAACTAATATCATTGTCAATGGTTTCCATAAAAAACAATAACTGCAAAAACACATTTCTAACCTATTATCTATAGTGGGAGTTGAGGCACAAAATGTCACCTACACAGACAGAAGTTCCAAAAGAAATAATGACTTATCCCCTCATGTTTAAAAACAAATACATGCTTTACTTTTAAGTCTGTGATGCAGACCACAAAATATAAATGAATCAGAAATGAAGTTTAGCTACCTGGAAAATTTATAAAGATGGAGGAAGGAGGAAAGAAAAGAGGTTGAATTATTTTAAAAAAAGAGCAACATCATGAAAATGCAGAAAAGGAGAGGAGAGTATTTCTAGGAAGCAATGGGTTGTTTAGTTTGGATTTCAAGATTGGTGGGTAGTGAAACAATATAAATATTCAGCTGGGGAGGGTTGAGGACAGAGTGATGTGAATCAAAATGACTGACAAATGTACATCAACATATGGGGACAATGATGCAGATGTGTGAAGTTATTTCTGTTGCAGAAAGCTGGAAGGCAATGGTCCTTACATCCATGCTTATCCCAAAGTGATGAAACAGTATAAGACTATGCAGAACCGAGTCACAAATGTAAAACTGATAAATTAGAAGAAATATGCCCATAGTAGATGCTCTAAATGGACAAGAAACTGAATTTTGTTTTATATTTTTCCAGACAAACCCAAGTGCCAGGAGATTAAGCGCCACCCTTTTCATAAATACATTAAAGAAAACCATGATTAAAACTACTCTCTTACCTACCACTGTCCTTATGGGATAAGAAATGTCCTGGTTTTATGAATGGATTCTAGCGTTTTATCTTTTCAGTTCCTTTTTGGATCAGTTGGTGGTTGCTCAGCACCATATGTGATGACTGGGTGCGAGCCTTTGCCGCTCCTGGGCACCCACCACCCGCCCACACTATGATCAGATGTGTGGGCATTGTTTGTTCAGCGTCTACTCCCTTAGGCTGCACTGCCTCCCACTACCCTCCCTCACCAGCTGAAAGAGGAGACAATGCATTGGTATCAACAGCCATCCCACCTTTAGGGCGAGTGGGAGGTGCTGATTCATGAAGAGAATATTTCATATCACCAATAGAAAAATAGGCTTTAGATCCATGGACTTCCCTCCCCCCAACCTTCACACTACATTTTACAGATGTGCCAAACTGTGAAAATGGCTTCTCTCTCATCTCAACCTGGCAGCACGCAAAACAAAGGCTTCAAAAAAGAACTGTTTTGATCTACATTCTCCCTCTTTTCTGATCCATTGATCCACAATTTTTAGCAAGAGAGTCATACTCAATCAGACCCACGTTTCCTCCGTTGGGAAACACAATATTAAAAAAATTATATTTTATATACTTGTTTTAGAAAGTAGGTCTGAAGCTTATTCCATTGCATCTGACTGTATTTTTTACCAAAATGGCTGCACAAAGAGGAATACAATGCAAGCCTTAATAGGAAAATCTTCTCTGTGAGTCCAATGCTTATTTCAGAATTAAAAAAAAATATTGTTCTAAATGACTATTACCTTTCTTACACAATCATATATTTAAATTTTAGTCTTCATTTAAAAAAAAACACAGGAAAACACTGGAGGTTTAAGTGAGGGGGAGATAACATGCCATTAGGTTTCTGGTAGACTTTGGCTCCACAGTTAAAGTACCAGTCATTGTAGTTATTTACTGATCTATACTTATCACTTTTTTATTCAAAAAGTTTTGGAGATGAAGTAGCAGAGGAACACATGCAATGCACAAAGCCAAAAGAACAGCTGAGCGTCTCTTATGCCGTATAATACTTTGCTCAACACATACAGTCTCAGAGTAGGGAAAAGAAAGATGGTAGCTGCCACCAGGGCATTTCTTATTAGCAGTTCAAAACTGAAAATGCCTCTGTTTGGCAGGTGTACTTTTCTTAGTTAGAAACAACCTAGCATGCCTTTTGCATATGTGATGCTATTGGTGCACTCCCTCCAAGATTTCAAAGACAACAATAAGGTTTCTCACATGAGCAGTGCACAGCAGTGTACCCACAACACACCAGATGGATGCCAAAGGGACCTACTCTAGAGTCAGTCTGTAGTAATATCCCCATTACCAGCTCTTCCTATTAAGAGGCACCAGTACACAACTCTGGTGGGTTGGAATGGGTTAAAAGCTTATTTGAGATGGTCTGAATTGCTAAAGAAAGAAGTTGCAGGGACTGGAGTAGGGAAATAATCAGAACCTCTGGAAAAAAGAATTTCAGAAAAGATGAAGAAAGAAAGAAGGCAATATCAGCAAAAAAATAAGAAAGAAAAGGGCAAGAAATAAAGAACTCGTGAAAGGGGGATATATAGAGATGAAGGGATATAAAAGGAAGATGAATTTTGTTTAAAGGTTGGATGTACAGATGTAAGCCATGAATAAACCCAATACTCATCTTGTAGTAGAATTTCAAATAGAAAGGAAAAGAGGAAAAATATTTTTATACTTTTTTTTCTCCTTTGGAATTTAGTTACAGTTTATTACAGTGTTGGAGTAATTTTGTTTATACCAGAGCTGGTTGGAAAGCAGGAGAATGATCCTTTGATGTGGCATACATGCATTCATTAATTGATCCCCTTTTATGTACCAAGTACTATCCAAGGCCATCAGATGTCATTCCTGCCCCCAAGGTCCCAGGTGGAAATGACACATCACATTACAATGGGACAAGTGCTTCATAAGAGGTTAAGTGCTAACTTTGCCTAAAGAAATAAAAGGAGGCTTCACCAATGGGCTGACATTTGTGCAGGGCCTAGAAACTAATAATTCATCAGTTTTTCAATATGCCCTTTGAGACTGGTGGGAAATATTCATTGTTATGCTACAGTGGAAAAAACAGAAGGAAGGAGAAGTTCGAAGCTTTGAGATTTATAAAAGTGAGAGGATTGGGAATAAAAAGTGTTGAGAGTTATACTTTTAAATTTCTAATGCTAGCCAGTAGAACAGATTCAAATTACCACCGCACTTTCTTATAAATTTTAGAATTTTAATAAGGCAACGTAACACTCACTCTCTAACCTTCCGAAGCTAAAACGAATTCAGAAACAGATTATTTCAGAAGTTCAACAAGTGGTTCTAGAAGATCATTTAGGCACATTTTCTCTGCTAACATTTTTCCAAAAATAATAGAAACAACTTGAATCTAAAATGTATAGTGCCTTTCTAATACCACTCCACATAGGATTAATTTCATTCTCAACAAATTCCCTGTAAGATCGGGAAACATTTCATGATAAACTTGAATATTTGGGGAAAAAAAACCTCGCATATTTAGATTGACCTTGGAATAGCTGTTAAGGACCCATGTTTATGAGATAAACAAAATTTCTTGTGAAAGTAAGGTCGTCTCTATTCTTGACTTTGCCTTTTAAGCATTAAGACAGCTGTGAACTGTTTAGGAATTAGTCTTGAACACAGAATTTAACTAACATCATAGGACACGCAAGGGGCACTCTTCTAGAATTTAAGACAGTTAGGGGTCAGATGCCATGCAACACAAGGCAGATTGGTGGTCTTGGAAAGAATAGTGGCTACACGGAGTTTAAGAATGATGCATGACTGATGTTAAGACCCATGACAGGAAGAAAAGAGAAGATGAAGTACAGGAAGACAAATACAAGAAGGTAAAAATAAAGAAGAAGAAATAAGCTAGAAATAAAGGAGGAGGAGCAGCTGAGCTGCTGCAGACAGGCTGGAGGCACAGCAACATGGAACAGAGGATGTGCTGGGCACAAATGGAGGCTGGGAAGGAGAGTTAGTGGTGACGGGCCTCATTATTGCTGTGCTGGACAGGTTCTCTCTGCACGACGGGCTCCCTGTCTTTTGTCTCTGCAGGCCCCTCTGGTTCATTTCCTGGACACCTCCTGCCCCAACCTGGAGTGTGTTCTCTCTGTCTCTCAAACCACAAGTCTTTCCAAAACTCTACTCTAAAGCTCCTATTCTTTAGGAAGCCTGTTCTTATTCCTTTGCCTACTGTTCCCTCAGACTTAGGATGGTTTGTCCTCATAGTTGCTCAAGTGCATATTAGTATTTTGGTGGGGTTTTTTTTGAGTACGTATATTACTAAACTTTAAAATGACAATTAACTAGAGTCCCCCATTTCTTCTTTCTTCTCCAAGTGATAAATAATGTGTTTTCCAAACAACAGAAAGCACTGTGATCCAGCAGTGGGTCAAAGTGATTAATTATTCTCTGCCAACTGAATACCCCACAGCCCAAGAACCCTGAGCCTCCAGAAGGAATACAGCTCCTTCAACACCTTGATTTTAGCCCAGTGAAACTTAATTCAGACTCCTAATATCGAGAAGTATAAGATAATAAATCTGTGTAGTTTTAAGCTGCTAAGTTTGGGATAATTTGTTATAGCAGCAATAGGAAACCAACACAGATTTTAGACTGTAAAAGTGACATCTAGCTCGTTGTAAGAAGCAAGTACAAAGATAGGTTTCTGCAGGAAGATTTCTGAGAGGGGATGGAAGGGTGTGGTTGGCAGGTAAATGGAGCACTATGAACATACATGATGGCCTAATATATTCTCTTTGGTGGCTGCTCTCTAGACTGTTAGGGATACTTACATTCTAGGAGTAGTCATAGAACTTGCTAGATCTCAGGATCTATTATAGGTTCTGGGAATACACAGTTTAAGCAGAGTAAGAGGAGAGGGTCCCTAACTCATCTCCTTTAACTTTCACTGTGACCATCATTTCTGCCACTGGATCAAGAAGTACAGAGCTGGTAAGTAGCAAATAATCCTTTCTGCATGAAGTTATAGATGCAAAACAAAATAAAGATTTAAATAAAAGAAAATCTCAGGAGTTGATAAGCTCAAAGTATCCTTTCAGATGTCTCTTGATAACTAATGATTTCACAGCAGTGGGTGATGATGATAATTAATCATGATGACAGTAATAAAAATGGTAATATGCAGCACAAAGTACCTTATATTTATATAAGCTCTTTCATCTTTAAGAATTCTAAGATGCTTTGCAACCTTCCAGTACATATCAATATGAAATGAGGTCTCTGCTTACATCTGAAATTCAGTTTTGCCTGGATTGATAGGTAGTAATCATCTGCCAGTTAATGGAAACTCCTTGATATTAGCTGGGTAAGGAGCCTTGAAGGCAGGGGATAATCATCAAGGATGGCAGACACTTTAGTCTGGCTCTGCAGCTCTTAGACACAAACGTTTGATTGGTGAATTCTGTGACTTAAAAAAAAAATGTTTATTTATTTATTTTGAGAGAGAGAGAGAGAGAGAGAGAGAGAGAGAGCGAGCGAGCAGGGTAGGGGCAGACAGGGAGAGAGAGAATCCAGGCAGGCTCCACATTGTCAGCAGAGAGCCTGACTTGGGGCTCCATCTCATGAACTGTGAGATCATGCCCTGAGCTGAAATCAAGAGTCAAACACTTAACCGACTGAGCCACCCAGATGCCCCAGAGTTCTGTGAATTCTTAACCCACTTTTCCAAAAATAGGTTTCTGAGGCTTATCTCCTGAAATTCAAATTGCCTGGCTTTGTGACTAGCTCCCTGTTCATGCTTTTCTCTCCTCTCACCCACCATGCTCTCTTTGGGGTGTTCATCTCAGAGCTTTAACTCTTCCTTTTGCACAACTACCCTGTCTAGAGGCCCTGTCTGACCTCTTTTCTTTACACCAGGCCTCCAGCTCCAACTCCTGCTTGATATTGCCATGTGGATATCCCTAAGGCACCATGACTGTACCAGAATTCCTCAACACCTCCCACTGCAAACGGAGTCCTCTTCTTATATCTCTGATGTGAGTTCTGGCATCATTATCTCTCACCTACTTCACGGTTCAGCCTCTACTCCAGGGAACCACCTTCAGTTCCTGTCTGTCATCCACATGTCACTATCCAATCCATACCTAATCCTGTGGTCACCATCTCTGCAATGTCCTGGCATTTGTCACTGATTTTCTCACCTCCGCTGCCCTGGTTCAGTTAGCTCCTTCTTATACCTGCACTAGATTGTCCCAATAGCTTCCTAGATGCTCCTCCTCATTTGTCTGAGAGTTACCATGGGACAAGAACCTTATCTCATCCATCTTCACATTTCTCACAGAAACTAGGACTAGGACTTATCTCCATGGTAGAAATTCAGTAAACATTCTCTTTTAATTGAATCTCTAAGACCGCAATCATATAAGAATACTTTATTTTATATATACTGATATATTCTGGAGAAGCTGAAGGTAAATAAGAGTTATATTTTAAATGTATACAATGAGCATACTATTTTTAAAAGATTCTGGTAATAAATCCTGAAATTAGATAATCTTTTAATACCTTAGAAACCTACTTATTTCTAAGTTTAGATATTCTTTAAAAATTTTTTTTTTAATATTTATTTATTTTGAGAGAGAGATATAGAGTGCGAATGGGCGAGGGGCAGAAAGAGAGAGAGGGAGAAGGAGAATCCCAAGCAGGCTCAGCACTGTCAGCACAGAGCCCGATGCGGGGCTTGCACCCATGAACTGGGTGATCATGACCTGAGCCGAAATCAAGAGTCAGATGCTCAACTGACGGAGCGACACAGGTGCCCTTAAGTTTAGATATTCTTACGCCAGCTTTTCATGAAGCAGTGCACTTCTGATTTATCCAAGAAACCAGCAAATTTATGACAGCATTACAAAATGTACAAACTGGATTTTGCTATTAAGGACAGCACCTATACTGAACAGTGGCTGAATGGAACTAGGTATTTACCAGCAGGCCAAGCACCTAACATGTAATTATCTAGGAGGCAGATCAGAGCTACTAAGTTAGACCATCAGCTGTGGATACCAAATTGGAGGTTTCTGACAAAAGCAGTCAAATGAATTCTCAACATTGCTAGTAGATGTGACAGTGAATGAAGAAACCAGTCTGCCATGAACCAAGGGCATGGAGAGTGAGGCAATAGAAGGCCTAGGGTAAGATAAAGATACATAGGGGCCAAGAGTAAATGTACATGGACTAAATTTTGGTAGACCTGGAATACTTGGAATATTTTTTTCCTCAGTGAACAAAGTGCTGGGGAAAAAAATCAAACTTGGTAAGGAATAATTAATCTTATTGAGAAGATAAAGCAGAATAGGGTGGAGGAAGGAAACCATAGATAGATTTATCCATGAAATCTCCATGAATAAAGATTTTTGTATTTATTTTAGAAGATAAATATAGCTTGATACAACAGGAAAAACACTGTCAATTTGTTTAAAAAACAAACAAACAGCAAATGGGGATTTCTAAAATTCCAAAATACAGATCTCGCTGGCTGGATGAAAATGAAGAGGGAACAGGTGATCACACCCATGATGGATGGGCCTCCCGTAAGTAATTCTATACTTTGAGTAAGCTGCATCAGGGCTAGCTGAGGTAGAAGCTGAACTCAAGTACTAATAGTTCTTCCTAAGAAAAATAGCTGCAGAAGCTAAAACAAATTTCTAAGATTTTGGAATTTCTTTTGTAGATGTCAAGAGGTCAACACTGTAATTATAAATGGGGGTAGTCATTAGCTGGACAGCTTTTTTTTGGGGGGGGGAAGTACAGATTTTATAGGAATTCCTAATTGGTGCAGAGAAAAACCCCCATCTATAGAAGGACATCAGAGAGTTTTTAGGACAAATACAAAAAATATTTTTAAATAAGATAAAGTATATACTTATGTATATTCATATAGATTTTATGAATCATTAATTACATTGTTCTGATCAGGATCTAATCATGAAAACTTTCAAGGAAAAATAGGATGTTGGGGGCATTATAGTAAGTACCCAATTACTATTTCATTAGATATGAAATGCTCTCGAGGGGGGTAGCAACCAAGGAAAGAACACAGGCTTTAAGAGGAATGTTATATGCCCCTAGGGGTTCTGTATGGGATCCTATGAAGTATGGAAAACATACAGTAGAATATTTGAGAATCAACTGAAGAGACTGAAACTTAAAGCTCCTTTGGTTAAATCCAAGGAAGGAAAAGGGCAGGAAAGGTCAATGTGATTAAGGAAGGATATAAAGATTAGTATGAGGAGCCTAAGAGGGAGGCTTAAAATATATAAACAGTGATTTAGAGATATAAACTATTTATAAAATACAAGTATAAGAAGTTCAGAGGAAGCATTATGATGGCACATTAGTGCTAGCATCCCACTCCATTGTGATAGTTGTAAAAGAGGAGAATGCTAGGATATGAAAAATTGGAAGGGGTCTTACAGAACAGCCTCTCCTTTCACAGGTCCAAGAATGCAGGAAGAAAGGGACTCGCCCTTAATTTGCTCTCTCTGCAACTCCTTATCCTAGCTCCCACCAGTCAAAACAAGGAACAAAGAAAAGCAGCAGTGGAGGGGTAGGATTAGAGCTTTGGAGGTCAGAGGATCAGGACAGGGAAAGATCAACTGGCTCTAACAGCTCTGAGAAGATGAAGGGTTGGAGTTGGGAGGATCTAATTTCCTGCTTTGGGAGGGGAAGTGTGAGAAGGTGGTGAGAACAGAGATGGGAAAGAAAGGGGACAGTTTCAAGACCCCCAGTACCCAGAGATGGAGCTGAAGGAAGGACGTATACACATCTTCTGATGATAGATCAGATTCCTGAGGTCTGGAAAGTGTTACCCAGCATTATTCTAAACAGGGCTCTGAGATAGAGCAAGCAATTATGGGCCATTTAACTTAACATCATTTACAGAAAAATATTAGGAAAAGTTTGCAGAGGGGACAACTCGACAAGCATATGGTAATTTGATTAGAAACAGGCCACACGTTTTTACTGAAGGAAGGTGTTGTTTTAACTAGCTTGTTGGACTTCTTTGAAGTTACTGCCTTCTCAATTCTGGATTTTAACTCCTGATTTTTCTAATATCTATAAAGAATGGGAATAAACAGAAAGTATCTAAGTAAACAGAACAAAACCAATTACAATTGAGGACACTAGAAATACAATGGCAAGAAAAGTGAATGTTGAGATGAATATAATAGCAAGAAAAAAATTTAATTTACAACATCTAGTAGCATTTAAGTCAAGATATTTTTCATGAAAGGTATGTGATTTGAATTTTGGTTTGTGAATATATGCCCTATGTCATTTCCTAAAATACTCTGCAGAAAAAAAGTGATTTTTGTTAGTTTAACTGAGAAAACAAAAACCAAAAAACAAAAAACAAACTCTTAGCCTTTTTTTTTCCTTCAATGGATTGACTTTTCGGTGTGGTTAAAAATTTGGTGTGGTTAAAACATTCAGATGAATTTCTCATTAATACAACCTTTCAAAATTTTCCAAGTGAAAAATTCTCAAACAAAATGAAGACATCTTATTTTATTTTAAATTAAGTAGTAAATCAATATTATTATTTCCATACCACCGAATAGCTACTAAAGCTTTGGAAGGAGAATTAGAAAAGATAAAAATCAAGAATAAAATATCAAAGTACTTATTAATGTTGGCTTGAAGACTTTATTATACCTTCTTATCTACTTTTTACTGGTTGATCTGTACAATTTATCATGTGTCATTGTACTTTTCAAAAGGTACTAGATTTAAGTAACTGATCTATACCTCTCTCTATATGTACAATTTCCACAAGGGTGGGGAATGTGTCTGTTTTGCTCATAGGCCTAACATAGTGTTTGGTAAATATTTGGTAAATGGATGAATAAATAAATAACAATAATAGCACGTCAATATTGGGTATTTTACTGTGTAACATACTATTTTAATAAGCATTTTGTATAATTGGCTGTTAATTCTTCAACACTTCTATAGACTTCTAGCTCTCCTATTGATCTCATTTTTATTTTTTATTTTTTATTTTTTTATTTTTTTTATATATATATTTTTTTCAACGTTTATTTATTTTTGGGACAGAGAGAGACAGAGCATGAACGGGGGAGGGGCAGAGAGAGAGGGAGACACAGAATCGGAAACAGGCTCCAGGCTCTGAGCCATCAGCCCAGAGCCCGACGCGGGGCTCGAACTCACGGACCGCAAGATCGTGACCTGGCTGAAGTCGGACGCTTAACCGACTGCGCCACCCAGGCGCCCCTGATCTCATATTTAAAGTCAAGGAAACAGAGGCATTGAGAAGTTGAGTAACTTGCCTAGTCACACAGCTAGTCATTGGCAGTTTTTGAACTCAGGTGGTCTGGCCCTAAGGCCCACACTCAGGCATGACGCTACTTCTTCTCTCTGAATGAAGCACATTGCAATGAGTCTGTGTATAAATGGGTACACATACAGGAAATTATATACAAGAGAGGAGATTTAAGAGGCACAGAACTCAAGTGTTAACATTGCCATCACCAGATACTGGAAATCAGGGGCAGTGGGGGATTTAAAGTCTGATGTCCAGGATCAAGATTTTCACAGAAGCAAAACTAAACATTTAAAGGAAACATAGAGATTGATAGGTAAAGAACTAAAAGAATGTGACTCCATTCTGCTCTAATTGGATGCCAGAGTCCTTAGCTCAGAACAAAAACTTTCAAGACTTTCCATGTCGGTAACAGAAGCAAGATTTAAGGTTTTGTGGTGGCTAAATCAATGAGGACAAAAATTACTGGTGCATGTGGAAGTATGTTCTATATGGCATCATCGGTGGTCTTTTTTGGGGTAGTGCTGTCCTGTGCTGAGTAAAGAACCTTTCTTAAAACTAGCCTGAATCTTATTCAAAAAACAACACAAAGTTCTATTTCCCTTCAGCTGCATTAGGGTATTGATGTTCTGAGACCTGATATGTCCTTATCATTTTTTTTTTCAAATTTTCTTGATGGTATTTATTTATTTATTTTTTCCTAGCAGTCATTCTGGAACCATTTGACTCTAAGAAGATTTAGTTTATGTTTTTGGCTTCAGAGTGCCCTATATGCTGAGAATCTGGGAAGATGCATGATTGAAGCTAATCAGGAGATCAGAGTTTTAAAGAATTCAAGGAAGAAAGAAAAAAAAAAGTCTGACTCTTGCGAGATGGATTTAAGACACTTAAATGGGAAGGATCCAGTTTAGACATGGGAGAATTGCCCGTCCACCCTATACTGAGTGCTGACAAACCTCAGAGAAGCTGGGTGCTTTTCAGGACTCACTCTGAATGACTCTAGATGTGTTGGTTTTAGGGTCCTGCACCTAAGTGAAAGCTCATTTACAAGTCAGTCTCCAGTTCGGGTCACCTTTTAACTAGAAGAATACTATCACCCCTAAGGCAATTCTATATAAGTCTGTCAAGCTGGTCCAAGTTTTGGGAAAACTTGTTGTTCTGAGGAATGAGGTTAAAAGTTTAGTCTCACTATACAAGAAAAGCTTGTCCCACAGAATATTAAGTTGAAGTGGAGTGAAAAAAACGAATGTAGCCTAAAGGCTTAGAAAGATGAAATGTAGTTAAAAATCCCAAATCAAGCAGGGAATCCCAAATCAAAGGAAAATCTAGGGTGAGAGTCCCATCAGTGAAAAAAGCAAGGAAGCATTTGAAATAAGATGCTTCTCTTATGTTAAAACAACACTAGTGTAAACAGAATTGCAGAACAGGTATGATGATGACATTTGAATGGACAAAAGAAATGAGGAGGGATGCAGCACTGTTAGGGCAGGAAAGAGGGGTCGATACGGACTCTAAGAACCATCTTGTTAGTCCAAGGGTCCTTTTCCTGTTCAGCAAATTCTTTTGTTCTGTGTCCTTATCAATCCCCCACCTTGCCTAAGTAAGAATGACAGACAAGCCATTCTTAATGACTTCCTAGCTTTTGAAACTATTTTGGTGTCAGAGAAAGAACCACGTTTCAGTTGTTACAAGGATGGAGGTTTCTGTGGGCTCAGTAAATTTTCTACTCTGAGATGACCATTTTTGTTTGTGAGGAGAGAAATAAATTTGTCCATTTACGTGATCTGTGCAATAGTCTGGAAAAATGACACCCTTGTGGCACCTCTTTAGGACAGGGAAACAAATGCCAGTGTGGCTAGGGGGCTCCATAGACAGGCATTCCTTGCGGTGTCAGCAGGAGTGTGCTGGTATCTTCCTCCCCCAGAGATGGAGCACATCCTCTCCTTGGCACACCCACTTGCCATTAGCACAGGGAACCATTGTTCACTGTGTGTTAGAGACCCAGCCACGCCCTGTGCCAGGACAATGCACTGACTCTACAGCTCTAGTCTCTAAGCACTGCTGATTTCCTTTCCTTTTTACTTCCTCCTGTGTGTCAGAGTACATGAAATGAAGTTTGTTCTTTTGTTTAAAAAAAGAGATTTTAGAGGGTGATTACTGATGACATACTCACTGTCAGTTTCTCTTCTCTAGGGTTTTCCTAATCTCTGAAATACTGTACAACATATAAGGTTCAAAGCACAGATAAAACAGGTTCTATTTTCACAGCTAATGTACATTTGATTAGGAAACCTCTGAACAATTCTCTCTGAAGATGCTGTTTTTGGTTATTTTTAGATCTATTTAACATGCTGGGTTTTGTCACCATAGTATGAAGGTAGACCACTTTATTCTTTTTTTCTTTTTTTTTTCTCTAAATTTTTTTTTTTCAACGTTTATTTATTTTTGGGATAGAGAGAGACAGAGCATGAACGGGGGAGGGGCAGAGAGAGAGGGAGACACAGAATCGGAAACAGGCTCCAGGCTCCGAGCCATCAGCCCAGAGCCTGACGCGGGGCTCGAACTCACGGACCGCGAGATCGTGACCTGGCTGAAGTCGGACGCTTAACCGACTGCGCCACCCAGGCGCCCCGAAGGTAGACCACTTTAAAGTGACAGCACCAAGCTAAAAATCTTTATAAATTGAGGAAAAAAGGATAATAGGCACTAACAATCTATAGGTCATTTCTTAATACAGAAAATTTTGTATTCATCCACCCATCTGTCAATATTTATTAAGCACCTACTTATTAAAGCCTAAGATATTTTTAAAAAGACCTTATCCTCAAAGAATTCATAATTTGGTAAAAAGAGAAGGTCATGTAAACAAATGAGTATGATAAATTATAATAGGTGTTACAGCATGATTATGCATAGCATATAATGTAGATACAAATGAAGGAGGAAAGATTTTAGTGGTAGTAAGTAGTATATTGACCAGAAAAGTATTCACAGGCAGGACAGTACATGAGCTAAATATTAAAAAAATGTACGGGGGGATTGTTTATGGGTTAGGTTTGTGTGGGTGCATGTGAGTGCATGTGAGTGAGTGTGGGTACATGTGTGAGTGCATGTGCATATGGGACGGTATGCAGCCCTCCAGGTCTTGAGATCTTGCAGGTTATGGAGGGCCTTGTAAGTCAGACATCCCGTATCAGGGATCAGCTATCAAAGCTAATAATGTGAGGAGACTTCCCTTGGATAGAAGTCTCTGTTTCTTAAATCAGCTACTTCCTTGGCTGTATTTTACCCTTGTTTTCCTTGACAAAGCAATGGATTTCGTGCTGAGAATAACAACTCAAATTCAATTCACTGTAGTCTGTTTTGGGACCTGACCATTGAAGGATGTCAGAGAACCCAATGGAAAGCTTTGAAGGCTGACTGTGGATATTCACTAAGAACATCTTCCCAGCCAACCAGCCAGCCAAATGTGGCCACGCACTGGGTGGCCAAGGAGTCCTTACCACTTCAGTTGGTCGGTAGTATTTGAGATCCACAGTCACATGAATTTTTCCGGTCTCTTTACATCTGCCCACTTCATTTTCATTCTTTCCTTCCCACCTGTAAAGGAGATAAACACTTAATCAGCCTCTAATTGCTTGGGAGCATTTGCCATGTTATAGTCCCTCAGGATGGCTCAGCCTTCTCCCTGCAGGAGTATATAAGCTCATTAACTACAGGAACACAGCTGATGTGTCACCATGTTATCAGGGCAACAGTGACTTTCAAAGCCTTTCCAGATCTGTTTCTAAAGGGTAGGGGTTTTTTTTTTTTTTCCTTCTTTGTAAGAAAATCATGATGGGTTCAGAAGTACAACTTCAGAAGTGAACAGATGAGCCAGAATAAGGAATTGGGCACAGGGATTTCAAAGATTTTGCACTTCTTTAGACTATTCTTGATAACATCAATTATTATGAATTAATGTCTTCTGTCTCCCTTTTATTTATTTTTTAAAATTTGTAGTGATGTTTTAGGGATATTTATTGTAAACTTCAATGCACTCCAGTTTGGAATAAGTTTCATACCCTAAATTAACCATTCATCTCATCTCTGTGTTATAGCAAGTTCCCTTCCTCTATTCAGTCAGCAGTAGGCCTCATTAACAAATCTCAGACTATTAAACCTCCAAAAAAATACACAACTGGTTTACTGCTTGCTAAGAGAGGGTATATTAGCATCAGCTATGGTATGCTTTGGACTTGGGTTTTTCTTCCTTAAACATCCACAGTTGGAAACAGTCCCCCCTCAAGTCTATACCGCACATTGTGCAGGATATGCTCACAAGTTTCAAGACCAACTTCTTTCTGGAATTCCATTTTATGTTCTCATTTTTAAATAAATGAAGACACTGGCTTCATGTTAGCCTCTGGAGACAATACTATACAATTAAAATTATTTTTACAAATGAAACTTTTCAGCAAAGAAAGAAAAGAAATTACAAAGTAATGTCTGACTTCCATGCTTATCACCAGACCTAGTTTGCTTTATCAGTTGGAGAGGAATCCTATGCCAACAGGACAATTCTGTGTGCTCCCTGGATCAGAGGCACAGTGGAGATCAAAGGAAAGAGTAGAACATTAAATTAGTTGCTTGACTGTCATTCACACGTGTCATTGAAGACAAATAGTAAATATTGATTGTGGCTGTATTTTGGACATAGCTGGGTAGTAGAAACATAAATTGCCCTTATAAGCTTAATTTCTGAACAATCACTGGAATGTTCTATTCTCAACTTACTTTTTTTTTTTTTAAATTTTTTTTTTCAACTTTTATTTATTTTTGGGACAGAGAGAGACAGAGCATGAACGGGGGAGGGGCAGAGAGAGAGGGAGACACAGAATCGGAAACAGGCTCCAGGCTCTGAGCCATCAGCCCAGAGCCTGACACGGGGCTCGAACTCACGGACCGCGAGATCGTGACCTGGCTGAAGTCGGACGCTTAACTGACTGCGCCACCCAGGCGCCCCACCAACTTACTTTTTTATAGCAGAGGGATAACATGTCATTGTTGGGAAAACTCAGTTTCTAAGCACATTGAATTTGCCAGTGGACTCAAGGCAAATATGAAAAACATCCCATAACACATAGGGATTCATAGTATATGTTGAATAATAAAACTGAACAACTGGCATTATATTAATTAGTTGCCTCAAAAAGAGGTGTTTGGTAACTTACTTTTTTGGTTTAATTTCTTACTATTGATTAGACTAATTTGGCAGGGTCAGAGCTAAGTTTTTGGAAAATTCACCTGGATATGGTATGCGGATGCTTTAGAACATGCAGACTGAAAATAGTGTAAAATGAGAAAACCCAAAGTGGTTATAAACCCTATCTGTCTCTAATAGAAAAGACCACATGTTGGCAAATATCTGCAGTAAGGGAGAATAGATAAATCATTACTTTAAATATCTGCAGTAAGGGAGAATGATAAATCATTACTTTAAAAATTACCTAGCTAATTTTAAAGTTAATTGTTGAAGTGGAGCCTTTTCTTTGGTAAGGCTTTCAGTGGGTGAAAGGATATTTGTATCTCATAAGCATGTTTTTATTCTTGTTCATGTTTAATACTAACAAAGAGAAACCAGTCCAGCATCTGTCTTCCTGATGGTATCCCCCAGTAAGCCAAAAGGGTTAAAAAATCACTGCTCACAGTTTTACTCTTTTCTCCTATGGTAGCTGGGTATGTAATCTATAATGGGTCAGGCTGACTTATGTGCACACATACATATCCGTAATTCTGTCCTTCTTACTGATAAATCTTCTCAGATGTCACCAACTTGAAAATTGGTGATTCAAATGTACTTTTAGTTGATTTCTTTGAAACCACACATGAACACACATACATTTAAGTTGATAAAGGCCTGGAAAAGACCTGGAGAGCTTGACTGGGGAGGGAACATGTCGGACAGGAAAGGAATGAGGAAAAGCCATCTGTGTCTTTAGAGCAGGGGCTGACAAACTGTTTCTGTAAAGAACCAGAAAGTAAATATTTTAGGCTTTACAGATCACATATAGTCTCTGTTACATAGTCTTCCTTTCCCCCTCCCCATTCTGTTCTCTTCCTCCTCCTCTTCATCACCATCATCATCATCATCATCATCATCTTTTTTCTTAAATTACCCTTTAAAACTATAAAAACATCCTTACAGGACAGTAGAAAACAGGTGGGGTTTGGCCTGTAGGCCATAGGTTCCTTACTCCTGCTTTAGGGGATGAGTTAATGCTATATCCTCATTCTTAACTTAAAACATTTAATTCCTTTTCATACCAAAAAGTTGCATTGCTGGACCAGCTTAAATTTTGCGGTTTACTGCTTCTTTTTGGCTGCTCTGAAGCCATATGCTAACATGTGGGATTTATGACAGTAGTTGAAATGGGAAACGACTGACGGAAGGAAACTGCAGGTTAGATTTGAGTTTGATGCTACTTGGGCACCTGTGTGTATCAGCTCTGGGCCCACTTCTTGGCCTCTGTCTGAATACTGTCCACAGGGCTGCCATCTTGCAAATGCTGTCTACAGTCCAAATCGTCTCTGTGGTCACTGCATTGCCCCCACTACTAATACAGTTGCATTGAATAATCGAGTATAACCAGGAAAGGGCTCAAAGCAGAACTGAGTTGGCAAAACCGCTTTGTAATTTGCACTAGGTCTGCATGAAGGCAGTAAGAAAAGTTTCGGCCAAGGGCCAAAAAACATTCAGTTACAACAATACACAAAACACTTGTATTAACAAGTAAAAGGTAACAGCTAACTTGTCCTAACAAGCAATGTTATGACTCAAAGCAGAGCTGGGATGTTAATGAAATGAAGGTAGCTTGACAGGGAATAGAGGATTCAGCTAATTAAAAGGAATTGCTATCCACCAATTTAGATCAACAGCTCACTGAGAAGAGCCTCTGTATAATTCAATTTTTAAAATATATTGTTGGCTCCTAATAAGCATTAAGTGGCAATAGAAAACATTCAAGAACAACAGAATCAAGCACAATAAGGAAAGATGAGGTGTTATTAAAATCTACTCAACTAGGAATTCCTTTAAGGAACAACAAAAGCAAAGTCAACTGTATTAAGTCACGCTTAGGAGACTATGTTAAAGTAAGGGAGCGCACGATGCACCCCTTATAAAAACCTGAATATCACAAAAGTTCTCAAGGATTATTTAAAAAAATATTATTTTATTAAGGATGTATATAAGGAAACAGGAGGTTGCCAAAAGCTACAATTTAGAAAATGACACAAAGTAGTCCTGGGAGAATTATTAGGTTCTGAATGAAGGTGGTGGTTTGTACAGTTTTGCTCCTGTCTGATGCCCCTTTCAAAAAGGAACATACTCAGAAAGGCTAAAAGAGCAAGAAAGAGAACAGAAACCAAATTCTGGAAGCTGGAAGGCCAGATGGATGAGTGTTAAAGGACTTAGCAGAAGCCCTAGAAAACAGACTCCTAAGCCAGCAGTGGGGAAGCTGAAAATGAACCCAATTTACACTTGCAGGAGCCCTCAGATGTCAGGAAGTGAGGGCGGATTACAACTTTCCTTGAGAAGCAGTGTGATGCCCAGTCCCCTCCCAGATCCTACATTGCTTGGCAACTGCCTCACCCTCCCTGGAGAACAAGGTCCCAGATCTGAAGGTCACTGGGCTTGGGAAGGGGTAGGGCCACGATGCTGAAAACAAGGAAAAATCTAGTGAGGTATGTGCGCAGAATGCTGAGACTCCCCAACCAGCCCCAGGGTGCTGGCAGTCAGGCATGTCTCCTTTCAGGCAGGAGACGAGGAATCTTCTCTGGGTATCAGGGATTCTCCAAACGTCCTGTTAGGTCCCCCTATAAGTGACATAGTCAACAAGCTCTAACTATGTTCTCAAACTCCCAATTAGCTTTTTAGCCCCCACTTTTAAACATGAGCAGAAAACCAAGGACTACCAGACAGACATGTGGGGAAAACCACATATAGGAAAGAGAAATCATAACAAACAAATTGAAAACCAGCAAGCTGGAGAAAATAGGACAAATAGAAAAGGTAATCAAAAAACAAAACAAAAACACACATTCTACTATTAATATCTTCAGAGATATGAAAAGATACCAAAGAAACAAAAATAAGACAGTATATAATAAAGGACAATTTGGAAAAAAAATCTTAGAAATTGAAAAAAAATTGAAAAAATTAAAAGTTCAAGAGGAGATTTTGGAGATAAACTGAGGAAATCTCCCAGAAAGGAGAGCAAAAAGATGGAGATATGAAAAACCAGAAGAAAGATAAGAAAATCAGAATATGGCCTCAAGAGGTCAGTATAATAGAATTTCCAGAAAAAGTATAGAAAAAAAGGAAACAGAGAAGAGCAGATAATTAAGTAAAATCAAGACAATTGGTCAGAGAAGAACATGCATTTTCAGACTGAAAGGGCCCAACAGAGTGCTCTGAATAATGGATGGAACCCATATCACATGAAATTTCAGAACATTAGGACAAAGAAAAAGACTGACAGACTTCCAGAGAGAATACACAGGGACTAGGAGGCAAAATGGCTCTCAGTCTCCCATAGTAACACTGCAAATTAAAAGGCAATGGAGCAATACCTTCAAAATTCTAAGGGCAAAGTATTTCCAACCAAGCAATCTACATCAGCTACCTTCTTAATTCTGAGGGCAGAATAAAGGTATTTTCAGATGTACTGGGTCAAAAATATTTGCTTTCCATGCACTATTCTTAGAAATAAGATTTTGCTTCATCAAACCAAGGAGTTTTTATTTATTTTTTAAAATTTATTTATTTATTTATTTATTTATTTATTTATTTATTTATTTAAATTTTATTTAAACACAAACTAGTTAACATATGGTGTAATGGTTTCAGGAGTAGAATTTAGTGATTTATCACTTACATATAACACCCAGTGCTCACCCCAACAAGTGCCCTCCTTAATACCCATCACCCATTTCCCATCTCCCCACCCAACACTCCTCTAGCAACCCTCAGTTTGTTCTCTGTATTTAAGAATTTCTTAATGGTTTGCCTCCCTCTCTGTTATTTCATTTTTTCTTCCCTTCCCTTATGTTCATCTGTTTTGTTTCTTAAATTCCATATGAATTAAATCTTATGATATTTATCTTTCTCTGACTTATTTTGCTTAGCATAATACACTCTAGTTCCATCTATGTTGTTGCAAATGGCAAGGTTTCATTCTTTTTGATTGCTGAGTAATGTTCCACTGTATGTGTGTTTGTGTGTATATGTATATATACACACACACCACATCTTTGTTATCCATTTATCAGTTGATGGACATTTGGGCTCTTTCCATAATTTGACTGTTGTTGGCAGTGCTGTTATAAACATTGGGGTGCATGTGCCCCTTTGAATCAGCATTTTTGTATCCTTTGGATACAATTGCTGGGTGGTAGGCTAGGTTTCCTCAATTTTTTGAGGAACCTCTACACTGTTTTCCAGAGTGGCTGCACCAGGTTGCATTCCCACCAGCAGTGCAAAAGTGTTCCCCTTGCTCCACATCCTTGCCAACACTGTTGTTTCTTGAGTTGTTAATTTTAGCCATTCTGACAGGTGGTATCTCACTATGGTTTTGATTTGTATTTCCCTGATGATGAGTGATGTTGAACATCTTTTCATGTATCTGTTAGCCATGTGGATGTCTTCTTTTAAAAAGTGTCTTTTCATGTCTTTTGTCCATTTCTTCACTGGATTATTTGTTTTTTGGGTGTTGAGTTTGATAAGTTCTTTACAGATTTTGTATACTAACCCTTTATAACTGATATGTCGTTTGCAAATATCTTCTCCCATTCTATCAGTTGCCTTTTAGTTTTGTTGATTGTTTTCCTTCACTGTAAAGAAGCTTTTTATCTTGATGAGGAAGGAGGTTTTAAAAAGATGCCAGGAAATAGAGGACCCAACTTAAGAGAGTGGCTAAGAGAACCCTTCAGATGAACATGAAGGCAGATCACACAATGCCAACCCTCCACCAGTCTAGATGGAATCAGGTCAGAAGGTTCTATAGGCCCTGCTACAGGAAAACATGACTGATAGAATAACCCACAGACCTGAACACATTCAAAGGTGAGTTAGACAGCTGGGGCAAAGTCTGGGGTAGTTAGTGATAAATATATAGAAAATAAAGCAAATGAAGACATGAAAATTATTAGCTCTGTGTTAAACAAATGACAATTGTACAGAAAAAAAGTAATTGTTGTTTACTGGAATGAAAACCATTGATCAGTCATGATAATTTAACACTGAATATTAAGCTATCCTCAAATTAAAATACAGCAATAGAATATTCAGAGAATGGAGAAATCGGGAGGAACAGAAAACAAAACCCTCATTTTGAATAAGAGGACGCCAATAGATAATGCCTAGAAGGGGATAAAAATCAAGAATCAGCAATAAAAACATGTTACTTAGAAACATGGAGGTAAATGCCAAAGTAATCAGCTAGAAGAGTATAATAGAGTGCAAAAGGATTTCCAGAAAGAGAACAGAAAAACATAGAGAAGAGTAAATACTCTCTTCTCTTGAGGTAAATCAAGACAATTTAACAGAGCAGAGTAACATACTTTTCCAGACATAAAGTGCGAAAAGAATGGCCCACACAGTGGGTAGGAATAGCTGTGAAAATGGGGAAGAAGGGGTGGAGGGTGGGAGATTGCTGGAGTTGGTGACAATTCCTGTTGAATGATTAGAATTTAAATTATGTGCTGGTGTTAACTGGAAAAAAAAATCCCAACAATGAAGGAAAAATCATTACAAACATGAGTTTGCAGAGGACTCTGACCAAGGCTGTTGCCAGCAACTCCCTCTACATGGCCTACAGAATTCTATCCCCAGGGCTCCTGCCCTGCCTGCCTCCCCTAAAGACGCAATGCTTCCTCCATATCTCCCTCTCTCACCCTGCCTTCTGGACATCTGGAGGAACTGATGTTGTAGAGCCATTGACACCCCAGCTCCAATCTCATCCATGAAGGAAAACACTACAAGGCAGATAGAGCAAGTCTGCAAAAACTGAGGAAGAGCCACCTGGGAAGAAGCAGGCACACTCTAGAGGGTTGGATCTCAGAAAGTGAGGGACCAGTGTGTTTGGCAAGGGAGGGAGAGTGCATCAACAATGCCAGATGCTGCATCGATGTCAAAAATTGAGGAATTGAAATTGGTCCATAGGATTTAGTAGCATGCAGGTCCCTGGGGATGGCAGAAAGAACTGCTTTGATGGGGTGATGGGGCAGAAGGTGGACTGAGGTGTGGCAGAGGGACGGAGGTAAGGACAGGGAGATGGTGAGGAGGCAATTCATTGGTACGTTTTGACAGAGCAGGGAAAAGAGAGGAAGGGCAGTGTCTGAAGGGAATGAATGTTTGCAGAGGTCCATTTTTTAAAGATGTAAGGATCTGAAAATGTCAAGATACTAATGGGAAGGAGCAATGTAGGACAGCTGAAGGCAGAGATGGGAGAGATAACTGATAGTTTCTTGAGGAGACAAGAAGGCTGAAGCCCAAGGCCAGGAGAGACTGTTACCAGAAAGGAGTAAAGGGCAACCAGTCAGTGGAACAGGAGAAGAGGACAGAGTGTAATTTTTATGTTCAGGGGACCATGGTTTTAATCACAAAGTCTACTCTAATTTATGTATATATGAGAACTTAGCTGTGCACAGAAAGACAATATTGCTATTGAAATGGGGACTCCTGTCTCCATTCATGCTCAATTTTACCCCATTTTAATGTTAATAAGGATAATTGTTATTAAATAATGGGGTTCCAGCTATTGCATGCAGTTAATGAATAATCAACTACAACAAAAAGTGTAAAATTTAAATCCATTAAACAGCTGTTCATGTCACTTGTTAGAGTAAGAACTACCTTTACTTTGTGCTTTCCATATCGTGGGCCTCTTGTGAATGCCAACTAATGAATCCCCACATCAAGAATCAGGCAGGTAGTACAATCTGCAGTTTACATGTGGAGGGAGAGGAGTTTAGGAGGTTGAACAATTTTGGGAAGGTCATTGGATGACACCTCTATCTTACACAGTTGGAAAAAGCAGAATAGGTGTGGTGCCCTCTTAAAAGGTCACTGTCATTTTCATGGGAGGCCCCTCCCAAACGTTACTATCAATAAGAGTTATTGATTGGTAAATGTTTCCTTGCTTTCTTCTTTTTATCAGTATTGCTGAGAGACTTAAATTGTACTTTCAAAGTGTCTTTTCCTTATGCTTTATCTTTAGGAAATCTTTAGGAAATTTAGAATGATTAACTCAATGAAAAAAGCTTTGTGTGGTCATGTCTAACGAGGGTAGATCAAGAGATCGAATAGGAAAAAGACCAGAAATTGTTCTCAGCTGTAAAATGCCAGTGAAGGGAAGTTCAAATGCACAGCTAGTTTTTAAACAAGCCTTGGTGTTTCTATGCTATCTTTGCATGGATTGCTAACCATGCTCTATCCACCTGCTTTATTTTAATTTATTTTAACTCACCTGGGGCATCCTATACACTTCCAAAGATTGTAGGTAGAGTTTCTTCTGTTTTACAGGACTAAGCAAAATGAATGGAGGTCTTACTAAGGGGTGGTAGTGGGAAGGTACAATTTAAGGACTAGTGCTTGAGCTCTGTATGAGTCTCAGCCATAGCTCAAGGCCTCTGTCCTCTGTCCCTCCTCTATTTGCCCAATCTTATCTATCCATCTCTCCTCCTCCCACCTCCCACAAATCTTCACTGAATACCTATTAAGTGCTTACTAAAAGTATTTACTAAAGTAAGCCAGGTGCTGAAGACACAGGTATGAGAAAACTAGATGGCCTTTGTCCTTAGGGGGCTTAAAGTCTAGTGGCCCCTACAATGTAGTGTATGAATGATGGTAGGAGGTACACAGAGTGATACCAGAAGACTGGGAGGGGAGCTAGCAAGACTTGGTTGAGCGTAGGATGTTGGGCTATGGAGGATGTCTAAGCTAAGACCTAGAGAATGAGTGGGAAGTGCAGAGAAGCAGAGGGAATAGTAGGTGTGAGTATCTCTCAATATGCCCCAATGTGGTCTGGCTGGTCCAACCCAGTTTATCAGCTTGCCTATCGCCCACATACAATTTAGTAACTCTTGCCTCCATGCCTTTTCTCATGCCATTCCACCCACTTGGAATGCTTTCCTTCTTCTTAACTACCATCCATACCTCCCTCTTTGGCTAAGAGCCCGTTTAGATGTACCTTTCTGCAGACATTGCTCCAATGGTGCTCATGGTGATATCACTTCAGTACTGATAGAATGAATTTGCACAATACCAACATCTATTTGTGTATATTTGTAAATAATGTATTGTCAGCCAATTAGAGTCTACACTACTCAAAGGAAAGGAAATGTCTTCTGATTATCTTAGATGAGTTTTGCTTGGAGAGAAAAAGTGAGGGGAAAAATAGCACATTTATGGTGCATTTACTACATCTTAAGAACTATGCTGGCTGCTTAATTAGGTAACTTATAGAAGAAGCATTTATTCTGAGGATTAATGGACCCTTAAAGAACTTAAACTGACCTGCGACCCTGTGAATTACATCAACTATACATGAAATAGAATGAGGGTTGCCTCAGCCTCCAAGACACAGCATGAAATCAGGGCTCAAATTAGATCTTATACAGGTTAATAATTAAAAAGCCTGCTGTTTCAGTAAAGGTTCACACATCACTTTAGCATGTTATATTTTGGGGTTTTTTTACATGTTAAAAATTCAACTATCTTAGAAGTTTACAAAGGCAAATAATAGAGTTCAGATTGCTAGAGAGGGGAGGGGAGAAAGACAAAGAAGAGAGGAAGGAGGGAAGGAGGAAGGGAGGCAGGGGAAAGAGTCTTTTTCAATAAGTTGAAGCTTATATGACAAGTCCAAATCTATTTATTGTGACTAAATATTATGTAGATATTTTTCAAGGCCTGGGTCTATTTAGAGTATCGCCAGAAAGTTCCCATAGTACCTACATTCGGGAATAGGCTTTCTGTGTAGGCTTCTCACAGTGATTGAGTTTTTCTAGCAACAGTGGCAGATTCAAAGTGATGATGACTAAAGGTGAGTTATATTTCTAACATTCAGTCTCACAGATTTTGTTCAACTTGGTTAGATAGTATGGACACCAAAGAAAGATGTAGCAAGCTGGAGTTAAAGCTTTCAGGTGGGAGTTAAAGCAAGTAGGGGCTCAGAGGCAGCTGGTCAAAAACAAATGCAGCCATGCTCTGTCAGGGAAAGGGACACTTAGTGGACCTACATTTAAAGTTATGAAATCTCCCTAGGAGAAAAAATGCAGAGACACAGTGATTTTCTTTCTTCTGACTTTCCCCCCAAATAGAACGCTTGGAAGTAGGTCTTGGGAAAATTCTGTTCAACAAAACAACTCATTGGAGGGATCTGTTTTCCCATGATGCAATCTAACACAGTCATAGGCACAGCCAATTCTTGAGGAATACTTTCTAGCAGATACACCAGCCACAGGGGTACAAGATTTACACCCTAACCTCTATCCACTGGCCTTCCTCTTTTTACAGTCTTTCTTACCCTCATTCTCAAGGCCCAGGGGCCAGAAATCCTACCCACCAGGGAATAATTCCCAATTAGGAGAAGAATATGCATGAACATAAAATTACTTATCTCAGCCAAGAGGATTTTAGAAATGAGTTTCTTTCTAAATGAATAATTTCTTAAAAAAAAATTTTTTTTTCAACGTTTATTTATCTTTGGGACAGAGAGAGACAGAGCATGAATGGGGGAGGGGCAGAGAGAGAGGGAGACACAGAATCGGAAACAGGCTCCAGGCTCTGAGCCATCAGCCCAGAGCCTGACGCGGGGCTCGAACTCCCGGACCGCGAGATCGTGACCTGGCTGAAGTCGGACGCTTAACCGACTGCGCCACCCAGGCGCCCCGAATAATTTCTTTTTAAATAAATAATAATTTCTGGCCCCTGCTATTTTTACACAAAATGCAGACAGAGTGCCACAAACTATGATAAATATTTCCATTGGCTGAAACATTTTTTTCCCCCCCAGCACGGATGGTGGAGCTCACAAGGCTGTAGGCTATTCTTACAACTCTTCTCAAAATTTAACAAGATTAGCGACAAAAAATTAGTCAAGACAAGTATTTACCTATTTGGGTTTATGCTATTATCACTTTAATTGTAGGAGAAAAGTACTTCCTTTTCACATTACTTAGTAATAACTTGATGTGTAAAGCAAAACATAACACTAAAAACAACCCCAACAACGCACCCGCCTCCAAATAAACAAACACCCTGTAATGTTCTTGGAAGAAAACATTTGTTGTCATAAGGGTGCCTTCTTAATACAAATGACCAAATGGGAATTTAATTGCCCAACATTACCTTAAATTTTATCAGGATTGTATGTGGTACTGATCTATTTCCCCGAGAATCTTCTACTCACCCAAACTGAAACGAACATGCTATTTTTCTAATAAATTCAAAGCAAAAAATCACTCAAATGATAGCAAAGATTTAAGAGAAAATATTGGTGCCAATTCGAAACATATAGATGGCAACATCTTTCAAGGTTTTTTCAGTGAATATTACAACAGATAATTTCAAAAACGATAATAGAATTAGAAAGTGATAACTGGCCTTCAAACAGCTGAAGTGAGAATATTGCAGATAGTGATTGGTGTGTCTGATATGAAAATCATGTAATAATGAGGTTAAAGAAAAAGTTCAGTTTAGAGAAAATATCCATAATTTTCCTTTAAGCATGTAAATTACAGCAGGTAAAACTGTGAGAGGGCATAAAGTTTTCTACCTTAATTGATGGCACACTAATCAATCTCTCCCTTCCCTTCTATATCCAATTGTTCACCAAATCCTATCGATTCCAAGTCTCTTGGATCAGTCCATCCTCTCCATCTCCACCTCCAGGCACTTGTGTAAACTAAGGTCCTTATCATCCTTCCTTAGCAGCTCTCTAGGGTAGGAAGCATAGTGGCTTCTCTATAGCTGTCACCACCATGAGAGAGTGAACCATGATGAATCCAACTAGGGGAAGTTAGGGTGACAATGAACATTCCTGAAAGGCTTTTCTGGACAAACTGGCTTTTGGCTATCCATCTGGGCTCAAGTAAGAAGGTATCACAGAGCATCTACTACAGACCAGTTGTTGTGAGCACTGAGGACACTGGTGACTGACACAGATGCCAGGCCTGGCTCATTCGCTTACAATTGTGGATCTGAAAGGACAGGAGATGCTCAAGGAACTATGTGTGGTGCTACAGGTTAGGGGGGATTTGCTTCTAGTGACAGAGCTTATGAACAAAACTGCATATAGTAAAGATTATCCTTGAAAGATCTTTCAAATCTGTTTTTTTCCCATCAGAACATGGGCTCTTGAATGCTTAAAAACCAAGGTTTGACTTCTTTTGCTCTCTTGGTATTCTGTTTGGGGCCTCCCTTTCACAGAGGCATGTGGGCCTGGATCTTGTTTTGCAAGTTATTTCCTTATGATGTGATCCCACTGTTAGCATACAACCATCACATTACAAAGATTGTTTTGAAGGATATAAACAAGTAGGATGAAAAGTGCAATATAAAAAGCTCTTTGAGTCAAAAAGTACTCAGTTTAGATCTTGGCTCTACCACTCACTAGCTGGGTAACCTTCAGAGGATACTTGACTTCACTGTGCCTCAGTATCCTTCTCAGTGAAACAGTGCCCCAGACCTGGAATTAAACTGAATAAGTGGGCAGCTCATAGCACACTTTGGGGCTCATATTAAATGACCATTAAATGCTATATGAACATGTTATTTTTGTCTGCTTAGCAGTACTTTCTGCTTTTCTTCTAGAAATAACATCCTGCTGTTGGAGAAGGACCTTGATCCTCTCCTACTCAGACCATGGACTTCTATGGCCTGCCAAGCACAGAATTCTCTCTCCCTAACAAGACAGGGCCTAGGCATTGGCCCCATACTCTGTCTTCAGTGAATGGTCTAGAGGTTATCATAGGGCTCAGTGGGGCCAGCCAGAATCCTTCCTCAGTCTTCTTTATTGATAACTATCAAAAAGATTCTATTCTTCATTTACTGTGTTAGTCCGCATCCCCAGAAATGCTATCAATGATGTCCTCTGCCATAGGAACATGCTGAGGGAATGAAGGCAGCATTCCAAGAAGCAGAGAGAGCCCTGAAAGATCTCCAGGCCCTGGATCCGAGTGTCCCCAAGGCTACTTTGAGTTCAGTTTCACTTCCTTAAAAACAAACAAAAAAAAATTATGACTACTAAAAATGCTTATTCATTCATCTCTCCTTCCTAAATACTTTCAGTATGCTTAAGGCTTTGTTTTATTAGGATGGATATTTCACACATTAAGAAAATAAGAACTTATATATATCATTCTTCATAACTCAACAGAATACCCCTAGAAATAAAATGTCATGCTTGATTCCTCGAGGAAACACAAAGTGCACATATTTTTACAGACTAAGATGTTGCTTCCATGTAGAGTCAGAGGCTATTAATTTATTCTAAAGTATACATTTTAATAAAGCCTTTTGAAGGACTGTTTAAAAGCAACATGAATTCCATATCAAAAAGGTGCAAAAAACCCTCAATCTTAACCTAAGTAATCAATAATGCATTTTCAAGTCCATAAAAGAATATGGACAATTTTCTTGAAACATGAAATATCTTCTATAAAATATGAAATTGAGGGCATAACGATTATCTAGATGACTAAATTACACTGCAAAGATTAATTTTTGCACTTTTAATTTTTGTTCAAATTTTCAACTTGCAGCATTGTATTTAAAATAAAAAAAGACTAGATATTTGCTTTCACATACTGTAATTTCTCTAATTAATGTTAGTTTCCTACAAAATGTTTTTATGGAAAACAAATTTATAAGTCAGCTAGCCAGCTAAGGACGAAAATGTAAGTGAATGAAAAATGATTTATACAAAGTAAATCTAATTAAAATTTTTGCTCTACATACTACAATTCAAAAACAAAATTGCCTTAAGATGTATACAAACAAAGACATTGGTCGTGGGCTTATGGACTTTCATGCAGTCTTGGGATTTAAGTAATGTCAAATGTTTTAAAATGTAAAATGTGATAGGGAAGCACATTACATGTTTCCAAAAAGATAAGCTCTTAGACATTCTCCAATTTTCAGGTTATTTTTGACAGATTATCATAATTTTTAAAATAACAAAAATTATAATAATCTGTCAAAAATAAGCAAACTACTTTATGTAGTAATAATTAGTTCATTTGTAAGAACTTGATTCATCAAGGACTGGTGGGATTGGGTACCTAATGATTAATAAATAAACCATCCTTCCTTAGGCTCTGAGGTGACTTGTATTAAAAAAGCATAGTATCTCATCTCATATTAGAGATTGGTTTAGTCATGGTAGGACCAGAAGCAATTTCCAGAAACTTTGGCTTCATTCTTTGGAGATTCCAGTCATCTTTTGGTCTACCTCTTTCAAGCCATATAAAAGAAAAGAGGTATGTATGACCCTTGCTTTTTAGATTTCTTCATCTCATCTTTGTGCATTCCTGAATTTATTAAGAGCAGAAATGGAAAGTCCAGAGAACTCTTTTACCTGAATTTATCAGATGATAAATTCAATCCAATTACAATTAAATTCAACTGGCATTTAAGTAATCTTATGAATACTGGAGATGTAAGGGATAGAATGGAAAAGGAAGAAAAGGAACAAACTAGTTATAGGTGCCCACTGAACTGTTTCTCATGGATGCCTCTTTTCATTTATAAGCAAGTACTCCCTCCCCCCTCCAAAAGCCCCTAAAATCAAATCCCCCAGCTTCCATAAGTTATTTTTCCATTGTATACTCATTAAAATGTTTATTTATTTACAAAATGTCTGACACTGTACTGTCCAGAATGAAAGGTACAGAAAAAAAGGGAACTAGAATTGCATTCTGCCCTGAAAGAGCCCACTGTCTAGTCTATCAGGGAAGGTAAAGTCACAGATGACTGAAAACAAAGCAGAAAGTGATAAGGGTTTGGGTTTGGTGATTGTCAAGTGCATCTCAAACTTGAGACTCCATAATTCTCTCAGGCTTTGCTACTCAAAGTGTGGTCCATGGATCAGCAGCACTGGCATCACTTGGTATCTCAATTAGAAATTCAGAATCTCAGGCCCTGCCCCGACCTACTGATTCCAAATCTGCATTTGAAAAGATCCCCAAGTGATCCACAGAACATTATAGTTTGAGAACCACTGCTCTACAGGAGATAGATTCAGCAAAAAGGTGTCCTAATTCTAATAAATAGACAATTACTTCTCAGAAGGGGTCAGGTGTTAGAGATGAAGAGATGTCTCATTACACCCATAATTTCTATCAAACTACAACCGGCAAGTTTGTTCTTCCTGCAATCGCCTTTCTCTGCTAAGTGTCTATGTTCAGTTCTGTCTGGTCACACAAACATGAAACATTTCTTCTCCCCACACATATAATCACTTTTCCAATCATACTGTTTCCACATTTTATGTTTTCCTTGTTTTCACTGCTGACCAATGTTTTCAATCAATTACACACTTTATTGATAGCAAATACTTAATATAGAGCTTCAGAAGCATAGGGCACTGTTTCAGATGCTTCAAATATATTTAACCCATTTAATCTTCACCCCATTCCTGTGAGATGGGTACTCTTATTATCCCCATTTTTACAGTTGGGAAAATAGAGACACAGATAAAGGACTCCCATTGGAAGTTGTAGGGCTGGGATTCAAACTCAGGGAATGTGGCACTGGTACTGTGCTTTTACAATAAAATATTATGCCACACTGTGTACAGATAAGGATGAATGTCTTAGGACTGAAATCGAGCAATTCTGAAAAAGATGAAAACAGCATCCCCAGGAGAAAGAGGTATATACACTCCTGAAAGTCTAGAAAAGCATGTCTCCTCAAACTGTAATAGCACTATGAGTTACTGAGGTATAATACTATCCTTGGCCTTCTAAGCTCTGTTCAGATATCAGTGTGTTTTCTTTGCTCCTTTCTGCCTGGTTTCTGACTGTGTGGATACTGTTCCCAAGAAGGACTTGCTGGCCCATCAGAGCTCACAGCTGCAGTGGGGACTCTGAAGCCCAAGGAACAGCCTTGGCTGTAGCACATGAAATTGCCTGTGGCTTCCCTGCTCTTCTTCCAGCTGAGATTGGTATGCTGATGCATGGGGCCCAAAGAAGATCCAGAGGAAGGAAATTGAAAAAAAAACAAACAATAGAACATAACTTGCAGACAGCATTCACGAAGCCATCATGATTTTATTATCTAGCCCTGAGAAGGAATTTTATATTTTCAGACAAACTATGAAGAATATGCAATGTAAGCATTCTGTTCCCACAACTCTAGTGATAGGACACAGCAAGACCTGAAGGGTACTGGGCACACAGGTGGTAACTGCTGCCACTCAGAAGACTCTTATTAAAGGGACAAAGCCAGATCTTTAGTTCATCTAGAATGCTCAGCACTTCACATCAATCTCTTTTTTCTAAGAATTTGCAAAAAGTTTTTTGCTTTACCAAAATTTTATATACCACTCAAAGGAAAATTTTAATATACCACTAAAAACTTGATTTGTGGTGTAGTCTGCCTTCTTAAACAAAATGAAGGCCATTGCCTGAAATTTGAGACAGATTTTAGTGAAAATGACTCAACTGCTTTGCCGGGCCTTTTCTACTGAGGGAGAACTTGCCAATGGCCAGCACTACTTTGGAAGAGAGGGAGGGAGTCAGACATGCTAGATATCTGTTGTTCAGGTTTGAATGACAGAGGAACGTTTCCCAGTGGGTGAGCCACAGAACTCTTGTTTTTATAAGATTTTAATATAAACTTAAAAATTAAGCTTGGAAAATGCTGGGTTAAACAAAGTTAAACAGTTGCTTTACTGGCAATTCTCCAAGAGCGGTTATAATATTCTGTATGTTCTAAATGAAGGAGACATGGAATGCTTTCATACACATCTCTTGGAATAGCATTCTACTTTGTGAGAGACTGCGCTAGGTCAGAAAACAGGCATTTAGCTCATGGGGAGCATAGGTCAGAAGAATGGCCTGGTGACTGAAAACAGAACATTAGCCCCAAGATGGGAGAATGGCCAAGTCTCATCCACTTCTCAAAGAGAATCTGATTCATTTGTAATACTACCCCTAATTAAAAAAAAAAAGTGTGTAAGGTGACTTCTTACTATAAAAGGACACAAGTTCCTCACAGAAAATTTAAATACAGAGCAATATATACAGCAGAATACTAAAGCTGCCCATAATTTCACAATGTAGAAACTGCCATTGTGTTTTCTTCTAATGTTTTGTAGGCACAGTTTTAGGGAGTTTAGATCATACAACAGATCTAAACTTGTATACTTTTTTTTTTAACTTAACATTGTCATAATTATACTTTAAAGTCCTAAGCATTATTTAAAAAAATTTTTTTTAATGTTTATTTATTTTTGAGAGAGAGAGAGACAGAGCATGAGCGGATAAGGGGCAGAGAGAGAGGGAGACACAGAATCCAAAGCAGGCTCCAGGCTCTGAGCTGTCAGCACAGAGCCCGACACGGGGCTTGAACTCATGAACCGTGAGATCATGACCTGGGCCAAAGTCAGACACTCAACCAACTGAGCCACCCAGGTGCCCTGTTCTTAAGCATTATTTTTAATAGTTTGATAACAATTGATTACAGTCACTTAAACATTCCTTGATGATGGCCTCTTGAAGTTCCTTGTTTTTTTTTTTCCCTTTTATATTAAAAAAACTTTACTGAGGTATAATTTACAAACAATAAAATGTCTAACAAGTAGACAGTTTGATGAGTTTTGAAAAATGCATACATTCATGCAACCACTATAGTCAAGATATGAGACATTTATACCACTTCCCTGTGCTTTTCTCCAGTCAACACCCCAAACTCAGCCCATCATGCTTAGGCAACTAACTACTGATTGGCTTTCTATCAGTCCAAATTATTCTTTCCTAGAATATCCTATAAATAGAATTCTACAGCATGTACTCTTTTGTGGGTGACTTCTTTCACTAAGCAATTATGCTTAGATTTTTTAAGATTTTTAAAATCATTAGTTTTTAAGACTCATCCTAGTCCACTCATTTTTGGAACTCCACTGTATTCCACTGTACAGACACATAACCTTTGTTTATTCATTCACTGGTTGACTGAATGTTGGGGGAGGCAGTGCTTTAATTAGGAATAAAGCTGTTACAGATATTCATCTATAAGTGTCTATGTGGATGTAGATTTTAATTTTTCTTTGTTAAGTGTCTAGGAAAATTGCTGGTCAAATGATAAATATAGATTTGATTTTATAAGAAAGCCAAACTATTTTTCAAGGTGGTTTTACTATTTATACTTTCATCAGTAATGTATGACAGCTCTAGCTGCTACAACATCCTCATCAATACTTGGCACTATGGCATTGTAGTCATTCTAAAGGGAGTGTAATAGTATTTACACTGTGGTTTTAATGAACATTTCCCAGTTGACTAATCACACTGAGCATCTTTCCATGTGCCAAATAATCATTTGTACCTTTTCTTTTGTGAAGTTTCTGTTCCAATATTGGACTCATTTTTTAATTGAGTTATTTGTCTTCTTGTCTAGATAGAAGTCCTTTGTCTGATGTATTACACTTATTTCTTCTAGACCATGCTTGCCTTTTTCTTTTATTTTAAATTTTTTAATGTTTATTTTATTTTTGAGACAGAGAGAGAGACAGAGTGTGAGTGGGGGAGGGGCAGAGAGAGAGGGAGACACAGAATCTGGAGCAGGCTCCAGGCTCCGAACCATCAGCACAGAGCCCGATGCAGGGCTCGAACTCACGAACCGTGAGATCATGACCTGAGCGGAAGTTGGGCGCTCAACCAACTAAGCCACCCAGTACCCTATTGCCTTTTTATTTTCTTAATGGTCACTTTTCAAAGAGCAGAGGTGTATTGTTTGTTTTGTTTTTTTTGTTGTTGTTGATTTTTGTGTATTTGTTTAGCATTCTCTTTTCCTTTTCTTTTCAAATTTTTACTTAAATTCTAGTTTGTTAACATACAGTGCAATGTTGGTTTCAGGAGTAGAATTCCATGATTCATCACTTACATACAACACCCAGTGTTCATCATAACAAGTGTCCTCCTTAATACCCATTACTCATTTAGCCCATCCCTTACCCATCTCCCTCCCTCAACCCTCAGTTTGTTCTCTATCTTTAAGAGTCTCTTATGGTTTGCTTCCCTCTTTTTTCTTTTTTATCCCTCTCCTGTATGTTCATCTGTTCTGTTTCTTTAATTCCACATATAAGTGAAATCATATGGTATTTGTCTTTCCCTGACTGACTTATTGCACGTAGCATAATATTCTCTAGCTCAACCACATTATTGCAAATGGAAATATTTCATTCCTTTTGATGGCTAAGTAATATTCCATTGTGTATATATCACACATTTTCTTTATAAAGAGCAGAGGTTTTTAACTGTGATATTCAGTTTGTTATTTTTTTCCCTTTTATGGTTCTTGCTTTTGGTGCCCTAAGAAATCCTTGGCTTCACCCCAAACTGATACATTCACTGCAAACACACATAGCAACCAAAAGCCATAAAGAATGATAAATTGAGGAGGGGAAGATGGCGGCATAGGAGGACGCTGGGCTCACCGCGCGTCCTGCTGATCACTTAGATTCCACCTACACCTGCCTAAATAACCCAGAAAACCACCAGAGGATTAGCAGAACGGAGTCGCCGGAGCCAAGCACAGATGAGAGGCCCACGGAAGAGGGTAGGAAGGGCGGCGAGGCGGTGCGCGCTCCACGGACTGGCGGGAGGGAGCCGGGGCGGAGGGGCGGCTCGCCCGCCAAGCAGAGCCCCCAAGTCTGGCTTGCAAAAAGCGGAGGGGCCTGACGGACTGTGTTCCGACAGCAAGCGCGACTTAGCGGCTAGGAGGTCATAAGTTAACAGCTCTGCTCAGAAAGCGGGAAGGCTGGAGGACAAAGGGAAGGAAAGCTGCTGAGCCCCCGGACGACAGAGCTCAGTTTGGTGGGGAACAAAGGCGCTCGCCAGCGCCATCTTCCCCGCCCATCCCCCAGCCAAAATCCCAAAGAGAACCAGTTCCTGCCAGGGAACTTGCTCGCTCCGCGCAAACACCCAACTCTGTGCTTCTGCGGAGCCAAACCTCCGGCAGCGGATCTGACTCCCTGCTGCTGCCACAGGGCCCCTCCTGAAGTGGATCACCTAAGGAGAAGCAAGCTAAGCCTGCCCCTCCTGCCCCTGTGCACCTTGCCTACCCACCCCAGCTAAGACGCCAGATCCCCAGCATCACAAGCCTGGCAGTGTGCAAGTAGCCCAGACAGGCCACCCCACCCCACAGTGAATCCCGCCCCTAGGAGAGGGGAAGAGAAGGCACACACCAGTCTGACTGTGGCCCCAGCGGTGGGCTGGGGGCAGACATCAGGTCTGACTGCGGCTCCGCCCACCAACTCCAGTTATACACCACAGCACAGGGGAAGTGCCTGCAGGTCCTCACCACGCCAGGGACTATCCAAAATGACCAAGCGGAAGAATTCCCCTCAGAAGAATCTCCAGGAAATAACAACAGCTAATGAGCTAATCAAAAAGGACTTAAATAATATAACAGAAAGTGAATTTAGAATAATAGTCATAAAATTAATCGCTGGGCTTGAAAACAGTATAGCTGACAGCAGAGAATCTCTTGCTACAGAGATCAAGGGACTAAGGAACAGTCACGAGGAGCTGAAAAACGCTTTAAACGAAATGCATAACAAAATGGAAACCACCACAGCTCGGATTGAAGAGGCAGAGGAGAGAATAGGTGAACTAGAAGATAAAGTTATGGAAAAAGAGGAAGCTGAGAAAAAGAGAGATAAAAAAATCCAGGAGTATGAGGGGAAAATTAGAGAACTAAGTGATACACTAAAAAGAAATAATCTACGCATCATTGGTATCCCAGAGGAGGAAGAGAGAGGGAAAGGTGCTGAAGGGGTACTTGAAGAAATAATAGCTGAGAACTTCCCTGAAGTGGGGAAGGAAAAAGGCATTGAAATCCAAGAGGCACAGAGAACTCCCTTCAGACGTAACTTGAATCGATCTTCTGCACGACATCTCATAGTGAAACTGGCAAAATACAAGGATAAAGAGAAAATTCTGAAAGCAGCAAGGGGTAAACGTGCCCTCACATATAAAGGGAGACCTATAAGACTCGTGACTGATCTCTCTTTTGAAACTTGGCAGGCCAGAAAGAGTTGGCACGAGATTTTCAGTGTGCTAGACAGAAAAAATATGCAGCCGAGAATCCTTTATCCAGCAAGCCTGTCATTTAGAATAGAAGGAGAGATAAAGGTCTTCCCAAACAAACAAAAACTGAAGGAATTTGTCACCACTAAACCAGCCCTACAAGAGATCCTAAGGGGGACCCTGTGAGACAAAGTATCAGAGACATCACTACAAGCATAAAACATACAGACATCACAATGACTCTAAACCCATATCTTTCTATAATAACACTGAATGTAAATGGATTAAATGCGCCAACCAAAAGACATAGGGTATCAGAATGGATAAAAAAACAAGACCCATCTATTTGATGTCTACAAGAGACTCATTTTAGACCTGAGGACACCTTTAGATTGAGAGTGAGGGGATGGAGAACTATTTATCATGCTACTGGAAGCCAAAAGAAAGCTGGAGTAGCCATACTTATAGCAGACAAACTAGACTTTAAATTGAAGGCTGTAACAAGAGATGAAGAAGGACATTATATAATAGTGACAGGGTCTATCCATCAGGAAGAGCTAACAATTATAAATGTCTATGCGCCGAATACCGGAGTGCCCAAATATATAAAACAATTACTCATAAACACAAGCAACCTTATTGATAAGAATGTGGTAATTGCAGGGGACTTTGACACCCCACTTACAGAAATGGATAGATCATCTAGACACACGGTCAATAAAGAAACAAGGGCCCTGAATGAGACATTGGATCAGATGGACTTGACAGATATATTTAGAACTCTGCATCCCAAAGCAACAGAATATACTTTCTTCCGAGTGCACATGGAACATTCTCCAAGATAGATCATATACTGGGTCACAAAACAGCCCTTCATAAGTTTACAAGAATTGAAATCATACCATGCATACTTTCAGACCACAATGCTATGAAGCTTGAAATCAACCACAGGAAAAAGTCTGGAAAACCTCCCAAAGCATGGAGGTTAAAGAACACCCTACTAACGAATGAGTGGGTCAACCAGGCAATTAGAGAAGAAATTAAAAAATATATGGAAACAAACGAAAATGAAAATACAACAATCCAAACGCTTTGGGACGCAGCGAAGGCAGTCCTGAGAGGAAAATACATTGCAATCCAGGCCTATCTCAAGAAACAAGAAAAATCCCAAATACAAAATCTAACAGCACACCTAAAGGAAATAGAAGCAGAACAGCAAAGGCAGCCTAAACCCAGCAGAAGAAGAGAAATAATAAAGATCAGAGCAGAAATAAACAATATAGCATCTAAAAAAACTGTAGAGCATATCAACGAAACCAAGAGTTGGTTTTTTGAAAAAATAAACAAAATTGACAAACCTCTAGCCAGGCTTCTCAAAAAGAAAAGGGAGATGACCCAAATAGATAAAATCATGAATGAAAATGGAATTATTACAACCAATCCCTCAGAGATACAAACAATTATCAGGGAATACTATGAAAAATTATATGGCAACAAATTGGACAACCTGGAAGAAATGGACAAATTCCTGAACACCCACACTCTTCCAAAACTCAATCAGGAGGAAATAGAAAGCTTGAATAGACCCATCACCAGCGAAGAAATTGAATCGGTTATCAAAAATCTCCCAACAAATAAGAGTCCAGGACCAGATGGCTTCCCAGGGGAGTTCTACCAGACGTTTAAAGCAGAGATAATACCTATCCTTCTCAAGCTATTCCAAGAAATAGAAAGGGAAGGAAAACTTCCAGACTCATTCTATGAAGCCAGTATGACTTTGATTCCTAAACCAGACAGAGACCCAGTAAAAAAAGAGAACTACAGGCCAATATCCCTGATGAATATGGATGCAAAAATTCTCAATAAGATACTAGCAAACCGAATTCAACGGCATATAAAAAGAATTATTCACCAGGATCAAGTGGGATTCATTCCTGGGATGCAGGGCTGGTTCAACATTCGCAAATCAATCAACGTGATACATCACATTAACAAAAAAAAAAAAGAGAAAAACCATATGATCCTGTCAATCGATGCAGAAAAGGCCTTTGACAAAATCCAGCACCCTTTCTTAATAAAAACCCTTGAGAAAGTCGGGATAGAAGGAACATACTTAAAGATCATAAAAGCCATTTATGAAAAGCCCACAGCTAACATCATCCTCAACGGGGAAAAACTGAGAGCTTTTTCCCTGAGATCAGGAACACGACAGGGATGCCCACTCTCACCGCTGTTGTTTAACATAGTGCTGGAAGTTCTAGCATCAGCAATCAGACAACAAAAGGAAATCAAAGGCATCAAAATTGGCAAAGATGAAGTCAAGCTTTCGCTTTTTGCAGATGACATGCTATTATACATGGAAAACCCGACAGACTCCACCAAAAGTCTGCTAGAACTGATACATGAATTCAGCAAAGTTGCAGGATACAAAATCAATGTACAGAAATCAGTTGCATTCTTATACACTAACAATGAAGCAACAGAAAGACAAATAAGGAAACTGATCCCATTCACAATTGCACCAAGAAGCATAAAATACCTAGGAATAAATCTAACCAAAGATGTAAAGGATCTGTATGCTGAAAACTATAGAAAGCTTATGAAGGTAATTGAAGAAGATTTAAAGAAATGGAAAGACATTCCCTGCTCATGGATTGGAAGAATAAATATTGTCAAAATGTCAATACTACCCAAAGCTATCTACACATTCAATGCAATCCCAATCAAAATTGCACCAGCATTCTTCTCGAAACTAGAACAAGCAATCCTAAAATTCATATGGAACCACAAAAGGCCCCGAATAGCCAAAGTAATTTTGAAGAAGAAGACCAAAGCAGGAGGCATCACAATCCCAGACTTTAGCCTCTACTACAAAGCTGTCATCATCAAGACAGCATGGTATTGGCACAAAAACAGACACATAGACCAATGGAATAGAATAGAAACCCCAGAACTAGACCCACAAACGTATGGCCAAATCATCTTTGACAAAGCAGGAAAGAACATCCAATGGAAAAAAGACAGTCTCTTTAACAAATGGTGCTGGGAGAACTGGACAGCAACATGCAGAAGGTTGAAACTAGACCACTTTCTCACACCATTCACAAAAATAAACTCAAAATGGATAAAGGACCTGAATGTGAGACAGGAAACCATCAAAACCCTAGAGGAGAAAGCAGGAAAAGACCTCTCTGACCTCAGCCGTAGCAATCTCTTACTCGACACATCCCCAAAGGCAAGGGAATTAAAAGCAAAAGTGAATTACTGGGACCTTATGAAGATAAAAAGCTTCTGCACAGCAAAGGAAACAACCAACAAAACTAAAAGGCAACCAACGGAATGGGAAAAGATATTTGCAAATGACATATCGGACAAAGGGCTAGTATCCAAAATCTATAAAGAGCTCACCAAACTCCACACCCGAAAAGCAAAGAACCCAGTGAAGAAATGGGCAGAAAACATGAATAGACACTTCTCTAAAGAAGACATCCGGATGGCCAACAGGCACATGAAAAGATGTTCAGCGTCGCTCCTTATCAGGGAAATACAAATCAAAACCACACTCAGGTATCACCTCACGCCAGTCAGAGTGGCCAAAATGAACAAATCAGGAGACTATAGATGCTGGAGAGGATGTGGAGAAACGGGAACCCTCTTGCACTGTTGGTGGGAATGCAAATTGGTGCAGCCACTCTGGAAAGCAGTGTGGAGGTTCCTCAGAAAATTAAAAATAGACCTACCCTATGACCCAGCAATAGCACTGCTAGGAATTTATCCAAGGGACACAGGAGTACTGATGCATAGGGGCACTTGTACCCCAATGTTCATAGCAGCACTCTCAACAATAGCCAAATTATGGAAAGAGCCTAAATGTCCATCAACTGATGAATGGATAAAGAAATTGTGGTTTATATACACTATGGAATACTACGTGGCAATGAGAAAAAATGAAATATGGCCTTTTGTAGCAACGTGGATGGAACTGGAGAGTGTGATGCTAAGTGAAATAAGCCATACAGAGAAAGACAGATACCATATGGTTTCACTCTTATGTGGATCCTGAGAAACTTAACAGGAACCCATGGGGGAGGGGAAGGAAAAAAAAAAAAAGAGGTTAGAGTGGGAGAGAGCCAAAGCATAAGAGACTGTTGAGAACTGAGAGCAAACTGAGGGTTGATGGGGGGTGGGAGGGAGGAGAGGGTGGGTGATGGGTATTGAGGAGGGCACCTTTTGGGATGAGCACTGGGTGTTGTATGGAAACCAATTTGACAATAAATTTCATATATAAATTAAAAAAAAAAAGAATGATAAATTGAGTTACATGGAAATGTAAAATTTTTTGCTATTTGAAAGGCACTATTAAGAAATTTAAAAGGTAGTCATGGGCTGAGAGACTGTATCTGCAAAGCATAAAAACTCTTATAACTCAACCTAATAGAAAAACAACTTAAGAAATCTTTGCCTACAGCAAAGTTGTAAAGCCTTTCCCCTATGTTTTCATCTAATCGTTTTTAATTTTAACACTTACATTTATAGCGATGATCCTTTTCAATTAATTTCTATGTATGGTGTGATTTATGGATTGAGTTTCATTTTTTTTCCACTCCGTATGGTATGGCTATTCATGATTCCAGCACCATTTGTTGAAAAGACTATTCTTCCCCAATTAATTACCTTGACATCTTTGTAAAATTCAATTGATGGTATAGTGTGAGTCTACTTCTGGGCTTTACAATCTGTTCTACTGATCTATAAATCTATCTTTCTGTGGGTATCATGCAGATTAAGTGTTAAAAGAAGTTTGATCTTCTTTTTCAAGATTGTAGAGCCTTTGAAGTTACATATAAATTTTAGAATCAGCCTGTACATTTCTACCAAAAAAGACTGTGACTTTGATTGTGATTGCACTCAATCTGTAGATTAAACTTTTTTTAAATGTTTATTTATTTTTGACAGGGTGAGAGAGAGAAACAGAGCATGAGCGGGGGAGGGGCAGAGAGAGAGGGAGACACAGAATCTGAAGCAGGCTCCAGGCTCTGAGCTGTCAGCACAGAGCCCGACGCAGGGCTTGAACTCACACACTGTGAGATCATGACCTGAGCCGAAGTCAGATGCTCGACCGACCGAGCCACCCAGGAGCACCTCAATCTGTAGATTAACTTGAAGAGAATCTACATCTTAATATTCAGTTCTCCAATCCCAGAACATGGTGTATTACTCCTTATATTTAGGGCTACTTTGGTTTCTCTCATCAATGTTTTTTCAGGTTATAGTGTACAAATCTTTCATATATTTTATTAAATTCATCTCTAAGTATTTCATGTTTTTCTGATTCTGTTATAAGTGGTATTGTGGTTTTTAAAAATTTTCAGTTTCTGATTGTTCACTGGCAGTGCATAAAAATAAAATTGATTTTTATGTATAGATTTTGTATCTTGTGACGTTGTTAAACAAATTGATCAATAAATAAATAGTTAAATGATAGTTTTAGTAGTTATTTTGGTATAACACTTAAAGTTTTGTATGTCCTCCATCCTGCTATCTATGAATAAAGACAGATATACTTCTTACTTTCATTTATTTTTCTTGTTTTATTTTTGGCTAGGATCTTCAAGATAAGTTTGAAAAGGAATAATAAAAGCAGACATTCTTGCCTTGATCCTGATTTTTAGGAGAAAAGCATTCAGTCTGTCAACATTAAGTAAGATATTAATTGTGGGGTTTTCTCAGAGACCATTTATCAACTTGAGGAAATTTCCTTCAGTTCCTAATATAGTTTAAAATAAAGTTCTTTTTTAAAAATTTTTTTAAATGTTTATTTATTTTTGAGACAGGGAGAGACAGAGCATGAATGGGGGAGGGTCAGAGAGAGGGAGACACAGAATCAGAAGCAGGCTCCAGGTTCTGAGCTGTCAGCACAGAGCCCGACGCGGGGCTCGAACTCATGGACCGCGACATCACGACCTGAGCCGAAGTCGGACGCTTAACCAACTGAGCCACCCAGGTGCCCCATCTTTTTTTTTTTTTTTTTAAATAATAGTCACTGACTTTTTTCAAATGCTTTTTCTGCAACTATTGAAAAAAAATCACATGGTTTCTCTTTTCTGTTTTTTTAAATATGCTAAATTATACTGATTTTTAAATGTTAAACTCATCTTGCATTCCTAGAATAAATCCCACTTGGTCATGGTGTATCGACTTTTTATATATTGCTAGATTCAATTTGCTAATATTTTCTTAATGATTTTTTGTTTCTATCTTCATGTGGAAGACTAGTCTGTACACTTTTTTTTCCTGTAATATTTTTTGTTTTTTACTATCAGGGTAATGCTGACCTCATAAAATGAGTTAGGAAGTATTCTTTCTCCTAAGTGTGTATAGTAAGGATATTATTTTGTTCCTTAAATGCTTGAAATTAAGTTTTTTAACAGAGATACAGCTAAAATTTCCATTTTCCTTGAGTCAGTTTTGGCAATGTTGTATCTTTTATTGAATTTGTCCAGTTCCTCTAATTTGAAAAAGTCATTGGCAAACATTGTTCATAGTATTTCCTTATTATTCTGTTAATATATGCAGGATCTGTAGTGATGCTCCTTCTTTCATTTCAAATAAATATAATCTGTTATAATTTGTGTCTTTTTTTCCCCATCAGATAAAAGTTTATCCAGATTTTGATTGTACTGATTTTCTCCACTATTTTTCTATTCCATCAATCTCTATTTTTGTGTTTATTATTTCTTTTTTCTGTTTGTATTGGGTTTAATTTCTTCTTCTTCTAGCTGCTTATGATGGAAGCTTGGATAACTGGTATGGGATCTTCTGATCTTTTCTCTTTCTTTCTTTCTTTCTTTCTTTCTTTCTTTCTTTCTTTTCCTTCCTTCCTTCCTTCCTTCCTTCCTTCCTTCCTTCCTTCCTTCCTTCCTTCCTTCCTTCCTTCCTTCCTT
>NW_024412467.1:24498218-24507207 GCF_014898765.1 Herpailurus yagouaroundi | reverse complement strand
CTTCCTTCCTTCCTTCCTTCCTTCCTTCCTTCCTTCCTTCCTTCCTTAAATAGTGGTGTTCAAAGCCAAAAAATTCTCTTTAAGTACAGCTTTAGCTGTATCCCACAAATTTTGGCATGCTGTTCCCATTTTGATTTAGTTCAAAATATATTCTAATTTCCCTTGTGATTTCTTCTTTGACCTGTGAGGTATTTAGAAGTGTGTTGTTCAAGTTCCAAATGTTTGGGAATTTTTAATATTTTTCTGTTACTGATTTCTAACTGAATTTCACTTTGGTCAGAAAATGTATTTTTTGCAATATTAATACTCCAAAATTTATAAACTTCTCTTATGGCACTGAATATGGTCTATGTTGGTGAATGTGTATGCACACAAGTGTATTTGTGTGCATATACATATTTATATTTATATTTATATTTATATTTATACACACACACATATATTCTGCTGTTCTGGGCTCAGTGGGTGGTGTGTTCTACAAATATCAATTTGGTCAAGTAGATTAATTATGTTGTTCATGTCTTTTATATCCTTAAAGATTTTCTGTTTACTTGTTCTGTCAATTATGGAGAGAAGAGTGCTGAAGTATTCAAACATAAAGTTTGTCTATTTTTCCTCAGTTCTGTCAGTATTTTGAAGTAATGGTAATGGGGTGTATGTACATTTAAAACTGTTATGTCTTCATGATGAATTGATCCCTTTAAAATTATGAAATGACTCATTCCTTCTAATTAAATGAAGTCTAATTCATTGCATATAAATATAGCTACTTCAGCTCTCTTATGATTTGTATTTGCATGTTTTCTCTTTTTCTCTTTTTACTTTTAACTTACGTGTTTACATTTAATGTGTGTCTCTTGTAGATGGCATATTGCTTTTTTATCAAGTGCAACAAATCTGCCTTTAAAGCATTTACAATGGATGTATTATCAATATGGTTACTACTTGTTTTCTATTCATCCCATCTGGTATTTGTTCCCATTCCCTCTTTTCCTTCTTTCTTTTAGACTGAGCACTTTTCAGGATTCTGTGTTAACTCCACTATTGCCTTATTGCTATTTTTCGTTTTGTTTTTCGTAGTCTCTGATGTTTGTAGTATGCACTTAAACTTACTGCAGTCTATCTCTGAATAATTTTGTATCAATTCACATCTAGTGTAAGTATCTTACAAACAATATAATGATGAAATGCTTCCATCTTACCCCATACGTTATGCCACTGTTGTCATATAATTTATTTATATGTATCAGAAATTTCATAATGTTATGATTTTTACTTTCAACCAATTACCTTTTCAATTTTAAAATGAGGGAAAAAACCTTTTATGTTTTCCTACATATTTACTACTTCTTTTGATTTTCATTTCCCCATAGAGACCCACGCTTTGAACTAATATCATTTTCTTTTTGCCTAAATGTTTGCTAACAATAGAACATTTAAGCCTTGTTTGTTTGAAAACAGTATTAATTCACCTCCATTTTTGAAATAGTCTCCCTGGGTATAGAATTCTAGGTTGTAGGTTCCTTTTGGCAGTTTAAAGATGTTACTCTATTGTCTTTTGTCTTACATAGTTTCTTATAACAAAACTTGCTTTCATTTGTTCCTCTGTAAATAATTCTCTTTTTTTCTGTGGCTGCCTTTAAGATTTTCTCCTTAGTGTTTATTCTTAGTAATTTGATTATGATATATCCTGGTGAGATCTTCTTTTTATTTCTCCTGCTTGGGATTTATTAAGCCTCTTAAGGATCTCTGATATTATTGTTTTCCCCAAATTTGAGGAAATTTTGGTCATTATTTAATTCTCTCTCTGTGCCCTACCCTCTTTTCCCCTGGGTCTTCAATTACACGTTAGGTTGTTTGCTATTGTAACACAGGTCACCAAGACTCTGTTATTTTTTTCTCCAGTCTTTTTTATTTCTGTGTTTCATCTTTGATCATTTTTATTTTTACTAAAAGTTCAACAGTATTTTCTGCAATATTTAATCTGTTCTTGATGCCAATAGTGAATTTTTCATTTCAGATACTTAATTTTCCATCTCTTGAAGTTCCATCTGGCTATTTTTTAAAATATATATTTCCCTCTTTCTTCTCACTAAATTCATGTTTTACTTAAAATATTTGAGCATAGTTACAATAGTTGTTTTAATATCCTTGGGCGCTTGTAACATCATCTTTATTATTCCTCAGACTGTTTTTATTGATTGACTTTTCTCTTGATTATAGGTCACATTTTTCTGCTTCTTGACACTCCTACTGATTTTTTATTGAATGCTGAACATTAAGGATTTTATGTTGTTGAGTCTAGATTTTACTGTCTTATTTTGAAGAACGTTGGGCTTTGTTTTAGTAAGGGGCTGTTATTTGTGTCCAGGTTGATCCTTTTGAAGTCTGTATTTAAACTTTGTAAGCCAAAGTCTGGAGTAGGCTTTACTCTCAGGATTAGTCACATTACTGAGACAGCCCTCTAGAATCTGAATTGCTTCTCTGAGTGATGAACAAGGTCTCTCCAATAAGGCTGTCTGAAACACAAATGCATCCCAGACTTGAGTAAGCTCTACGAAATGTTGTTCAGTTCCCAGCTTCCAGGTAGTTCTTTGTCTAAATTTACGGAATTTCTTCTTGCATATCTACATCTTACTATTCAGTACAAACTGAATGGGGTCCTTATGTAGATTTCTGGAGTTCTTTTTTCTTCGTAGAGCCCACCTTTCTAGAACTCTATCCCATAATGTTAGGTGCCTCAGATACTCTCAATTCTGTCCTCTATCTCCTCAACTCAGCAAAACAGTTGTTCTCTGTTGGAGTGCCTCTTCCATGTTCCATGGTTGAGACTGTGCCTCCAGGAAGAGGCTCAGAGTGATTGCAGAGATCACCTCATTTGTTTCTTTTCTATCAGGGATCACAGACTTGCACTGTCTGTTGTTCAATGTCTAAAATAATTATTTCATATATTTTATGTAGTTCCCCCCTTTTTTTTAAGATGGAATGTTTAATATGATTTCTGTCATTCTATCATAGCTCAAAGTAGAAGTCTTTTTTTTATACTTCTACAATGAATCTTGGAAAACATTTTGGCAGCTCCTCAAAAAGTTAAACATATAATTACCATATGACCTAGGAATTCTACTATTCAACATAATTAAAAGCAGGGATTCAAGTGGATATTTGAATATGCATGTTCATAGTAGCATGATTCATGATAGCCAAAATTTGGAAGCAACCCAGTGTTCAACAAAAGATGAATGGATAAACAAAATGTAGTATATGCATACAATGGAATATTATTCACTCCTAAAAAAAAGTGAAATGCTGAAACAGGCTATAACATGGATCAATCATGAAGACATAAAGCTATGTGAAATAAGCCAAACACAAAGGATAGATACTGTATGATTCAATTTATATGACATACCAAGAATAGGCAAATTCATAAAGACATAAAGTAGAATGGAGGTTGCCAGGGATTGGTGGGGAGGGTGGATGGCAAGTTACTGTTGAATGAGTTTAGTTGGGGAAAATCAAAAAGTTCTAGAGATGGATGGTGGTGATTATTGCATAACATTGTGAATATACTTAATGTCACTGAATTATGTACTTAAAAATGATTAAAACAGCAAATTATATGTGTGTGTGTATGTATACAATCACAATAAAAAATTACCAAGACAGAAAAATTTTCCATATATAATAAAGGATTTCTGACAAATCTTTCAAATATTCCAATAAAAATCTGACTCCAAAATTTGTGTAACACAACAAATAAATGCAATTCATGATTATAAACCAGATCATTTTGGTATAAAGTATAGCATTGTCCCAGTTGGCAAAACTCAAATGAGATCTGAGGATTAGACAGTAGCAATTTATCACTGTGAATTTCCTGATTTTGATGGTTTATTGTGTTTAGGAGAATGTCATTGTTTGTAGGAAATACACACAAAGTCCAGGGTGATGGATCAATCTACTCTCTTAATGGTTCAAAGAAAAGAAGATCATTTGTAACGGATCTGAAATTTTTCTGTAAGTTTTTTATGGTTTCAAAATTTTAAAATATAAATGACAGTATTAAAAAAGACTGTGTAATGTTATCACATTGATCTGGTAAGAGTAGAATTACCTACAGTAAAATCACAGTAAACCATGTGTTAACCTTTGTAAAAAGTTTAAAATTAAAACTTTGAAAAAAGAAAAAAAAAGAGGCAGTGAAGAACAAAGTCTCTGCTTCATACTGAAACACAATGTCTTGCTTTACAAGAGAGTAAAAAGGGAAAAAGACAAAACCAAGGTGGATAGCAAGCACTTATACAAACCAGCAAATGTCTGATAAATGACCAGAAATCAACTCTTAGTTACTTACACAATGGTTTTTCCAATGTGCAAAAATGATTTCTCTACAAATTCCCGAACGCTATGGACTTCCCCAGTAGCTATGACAAAATCCTCTGGCTCATCATTCTGCAACATCAGCCACATAGCCTAGAGAGAGAGAGAGAGAGGCAAATCCAAGTTAAAGTTGAATGCATCCAGTTGCCCCTTGGGAAAGATAATGTTATCAAAAGCATGTAATTGGATATGGACATTGCTAAAAGGTAAACTGAGGCACATTAAAAAAATTTTCTTTCAAGAGTTTATTGGAGCATACATCAATTCAAATAGGGCAGAACTAAACCAAAGGAGGTTGGGAGCGCTGCACTAACAGAAAGTAGGTGTAGGGTTTTCATAGAGTAGACACTAAAGCACAGTAAAAAAAGTTATTTGATTGACTCTAGTTTACACAGTTGCCTTATTTGAAAAAGTGGAGATAGCTGTTTGTGATTGGTTGTTCTTAAGTTTCATTTTCTTGGATTTGAGTGCATGGACTCTGGCTTAGGTTTTGGTTCACTTACATAGGCTATTAAGGCATTAAAAGCTGCCTCTGTCTAATGCTCTCCTTATATGAATTCTTTGACCTGCACAGCTAGAAAATGAACATGAATTTAACACAATATTCTAACCATCACAGTAGTGGTTCTCAAACTTGAATGTGCATGAGAATCATCTGTGGAACATCTCAGTATAGATGCCCGGGACACAGAAGTCTGGACTCAGTAGACGTGAGAACATTTAGGCATCTTGATTCCCACACAGCAGGTCTTTGGGCTACAATTTAGAGGAACAAGTATCTGTGGCAAAGAAGCTTTTACATATACTTAAGAAAGGAAGAGTTTAAAAAGTATTGCCAAATTTTCCTTAATATCATGGACGGAAGGTAAGAAAAAGTCATTTTTTAAAGACAGATGATTTTCCTCAAAAGTAGAACCAAATTTTTAACGATAAGGTTAGAAATTTACCAATGTGCTGACATCAAAAAGCAAAACAATCAAGAATCATTAATGGGAAAAGAATCATGTGATGAACAAAACTGCCACTTTTAAAAAGTTATCTGAGTGGCAATAAGAATGTTTTCACCAGAGTTCAGGATTCATCAGGTAGCATTTCAAGGTCAGGTACTCAATGGGGGCATCATACTGGTGGTGCACTTTTTCCACAGGAATGAGAAGTCTAGTTGGGCAACAATGCAGCTGCATGTCTGAGACACAAACTGGTGGCAACTGTCATAGCCTGGCTCCACTCAGTTGTAACTTTTATCAGTAGCTATACAGGACTACAGTTTCTATAGTTTGGAACTGTACATTACTTTTTGTGATTTTGTTGCACAGAAGACACAGATTAAAAAAAAAAATCATAGCTTATAGTTGACTAAGCATGCCTCTTTAATAAAAATCCAAGCCAAAAAAAGGTGTTTTTTCATCATTCTCGCCCACTTTTCAAAATAAAATGGGCAAAGGTAATAGGCACTTCATTAGAACACAGTCCCCAATATTATGTGTATTAAACTCCTGTAACATTTAAAGAAAACTATTTTGGTTGGTGTCTCCCCAGCTGCTATTGGAGCTGATATATAAGTTGCTGTAATCAATGGGGCAATTTATTTTTTCTTAGAGAATGTAACCCAAAAAGTTTAATTCCTCTTTATTCATTTGAATTTGTGGCATCCTTCTGAAAAATAAAAAAAATGATCTTTCCCTTTAAGTTATTTCTTGTGAATATTTTGTATTTTTGGTCTATTACAAGACTATTTCAAATCATATTCTTGTTCTATGGAAGATGATACCTTTGGCAATTGTATATGCCTTGGAGATGGGGTACACTGGCTGGGACAATGGCAGTAGATTCAGGTCAGTGATATACCGAAAAGTAGCTAAAGAAACTGTCTTGGCTAGGAGAGAGTTCTGCTGACATTAATGAAATTTCTGCAGCTTCATTTTGCATTAGGAGTTCACAGTTGGTGAACACAGTTGATGAGCAACACTTCAAAAATTGTTAAATTAGTATTGGTAATAAAACTTGATCAATTTTTAAAAGACATAAAAGTGCAAGATGTTTTCTTTATTGGGATAGTCCATGCAACACAGAGTTTACAAAATCTTTGTACCTCCCTGAACTCAGGGATGAGCTATTAAATGCTCTAGGCTGAGAGGATTAGTGGGTTCTGAAATGCAGCCCAGCTGTGCTGGCCAAGCCCTGTGCTCAGCACCCTTTGTTGTGAAGGTCCTCACAGGGCTGTCTTTTGTAATGGGCACCAAGGCACATGCGCATTAGCACAGGCCTGGTGGGGGTCTACCTCCCAGTGTCTCTGTGCCTTGCATGTGCAGTTCCCGCAGCTTAGAATACCCTCTTCCCTCATTTGTCTGGAAACTCTGACCTCTCCTTCCAGATCCCATATAAAAGCCCAAGATCTAGTCCTTGAAATAAATTCCTATTATCTCACTGAGTTTCCACGTGACCAGTGGCACACAGTATTGTTGGCTTCCCTGGGACTGAGCCTGCCCTTTGGCCACCCTTCCCCAACTAAGCTGACCCTGCCATCTTCCCTGAGTGCGCGCGCGTGTGTGCACACACACACGCACACGCACACACACACACACACACGCACGCACACACACACACACATGCTTGTTTTGGCTTTCTTCAAAAATACTTTCAGAGTTTTTAGGAAAAATTAAATTATGCTTCTGGCTACAATTTCTATTTGAACATTTTTCTGAGAGATTAGTGTATACACTTACACGTGTTTTACTCAAATTTCCATTCTAAAAATAACATTTAAAATAGGTCTTTCAGGACTGCTCAGCTTATTTCTTTTGAAACACTATGTTGTGCTAGAATGGTTTTGAAAAAATTATATTTTTAGTCGTGTGAAAGAAAGCAAGAGCTTGCTAAAAATAAAAGGAGAAAATATGATTACTCGTTAATGGTAGATTACTTTAAACACTAGGCACGAGTTCCCTGGTACTTGTTTTGTTCCCTGACGGGAATCTGGGGATCAGTAGGAGACTCTCACTTTCACTAAAGTGGGTGCCAAGAATCTGCTCTTTTCTTTTCCATCAGACTATCTGTGGCCTTTGACCTATCAATTTCTAGGCATTTCCTCTAAAGTTCATATTGTACCAGACTCCAGTCTGGGAATGGGAAGGGAAAGGATATACAACCCAAGATTTATTTGTTATTACTGAATAGTTTACTGGTTTTAACAGAGGGAAAGGGCTTTGTTTAAATTTCCACTGAGCATAATTAATGGTTATTGACTGGTAAATGAAGAACAGGTGACATTCTGGATTAGAAGATAAATGATCTTGTGTTTGGGTGTGATAATGGGTTAGTAATTTGCCACAGAGCCGAGGCCCAGTGCATCCCATCATAATGCTAGATCATGTCCAGGACACAAAGGCCCCTGTGTGAGAAGTACTCAGCCATTCACCTCCTTATACAGCTGCACACGTTGATTTGGTCCATTTATTCTCTGATGGATAGCACAACTGAGGCAAAAGCTCACCACTTCTCACCTTCCTGTTCACATGCTGAACATATGACCCATAACACAGCAAGGCCACAATCTGTGATCAAATCGCCACTTGGCTTTGACGTCTGACTATAGAAACAATTTTGAGGTTACATGTTTTAGATGTCAGTCCTCTCTCTTTGTCTCTCCAGGAATGAAGGAGAAAAAAGAGAGTCTTCCCACATTCTTTCAGTGCCCTTTAAGGATATGACTGACTTATCCACTTCCTCAGATACTTATTTACTTTCAGCCGTGACCTGATCACCAGTGCAAACAAAAAAATCTCCTGCTTTTTAATCCATCCCACAGGGAGGAAAGACAGTTAAGGAATGTACCAAGGCTTTAGATTCTTCAACATAAAAATATCCCTTAATGGCGAATGAAAAGTGCAGTTTTCAAATCATGTCTCACATTCATTTTGCTTTTAAGGCACATGATGTAGAGAAGAAATCTGACACCATACCATTGACATTGAAGGCCAAGCGTAGATGGTTATAAATATTAGTTAAATTTGGACATGTGTTCTCTGGTAACTATATAATTATAGACAGAACATATCTGTTCTATAAATCTAATTTAGAGAAGTCAAAATAAAAAAAATTCAAGGAAAAACACTCTGTCCCAAAATGTACTCTTTGGCTATTCAAATCATGAATGCGGAAGTAGGTAGTGAAGGATCATTCCGCTTTCTTTGATTTGGTAGCTCTGGAGGCTGTTCACAGCTGGACCAGTGAAGGAGAACACCCAAAGTACATCACCACAGCCGACTAACTACACCTGATTCCATGCATGCCTTTTGGGGTGTGAGGTGTGTTTGTCTTAAAAATCTGGATTCTACAATTGCTTCCACCTCGCCATTAACCTCCAGTTCAGTATCCAAGCCACAAACACTTATTAACTGAGCTGTCATCCATGAATAACAAGATTTGTTAATCAAGGTTATGTTTAACTATGTTTATTTGACTGCTGCTTTTCCAGTCCTGTGCTTTGTGCTTTATGTGCTACTGTCATAAAAATAATCTTAGAACCATATGTATACATATATACATATATATGTATATACGTATACATATACATATACATATACATATACATATACATATACAT
>NW_024412467.1:24361568-24497818 GCF_014898765.1 Herpailurus yagouaroundi | reverse complement strand
TACATATACATATACATATACATATACATATACATATACATATACATGTATATATTTCAGGGGAGAAAGTCTATGAAATAATTCCAATAAAAATCAAGGGAATTTGAACAAATGGAAATAAAAATTCCCAATAAAAAATGCCAACTGGGGCTCCATTCACATACATTTTGTCTTTAAACTTTAGTAGCTGTCTTCATGATAACAGCTTGGTATTTATACAGTTCAGGTCAGGAGTTCAAGTAGTCTTGTGCTACGTCAGGCTTTATGCTTTGTAGTACCCACATATGTAGTCCTGAGCATTAGTATGGGAGACTTCCCCCTACTAAGACATAGCTGGGAAACAGGTACCAAATGACTATATAAATAAAACTATATCAAGAACATTATCTAGTATAAAACCAAAGGCTGGCCTTAAGGCCTTCTCAATCTAGTAATTTTCTTCATGGACAAAAATACTGTGGTTTGTAGATTCCTTTCATAGAGTTCTTCAGACATTTTAAAGATACAAAGTTACTGAAAAGAATCATTAGGTGATAAATTAATAAAAACAAAATAACAGAACACAATTTAGAAAGCTATAGAGCTCTTGTTTCTTACTTTTGCTATTAACACATTATTTTACATTGATATAATATGCACTGAAAGAAAAAGGCTTTGTGTCAAAATTGGCCCTGCCCTCTATCCCTATTTTCTAGCTAGGCACATCAATGTACAAATTCCAAGGGCAAGGGTTAGTTTTCCTCTGGAAACAAGAGAAAACCTAAAAGCTCATAGTCTTGTGTTAATCATCCTGAATCAGTTTTTTTCTGGGATACTATAGGCAGATAGAGATTATGTATTTATTTCTTCTATTAATCTTTGAGTATATTTTATCTCTTCTATTTGTTCCGTTTCTTTTTCAGGCGCACCAATTATGCACATGTTGTATCTCTGTTTTTCTATTTTCTGTGCCTATTACACCCTATTGAATCATTTTTAGGCTTGTTCTTTTCCCTATTATTTTATGTGGTTTCTTCCTGCCTGTTCACCTGATTCTTTTCAGTAACATTTATTTTAAATTTTGTTGCTAGTGGGCTTCAGTTTCTGGATGGATTTTCTTTTTCTCTTCCATATCTTTCCTGATTACTTCTAGCTCAACTCTTCCATTTATTTTCTTTAATCCAGGGGTCAGCAAACTTTTTCTTAAAGGGCAATGTAGTAAATATTTTAGGCTTGTGAGCCATATGATATCTAACATGAGTACTCCATTCTGCTGTTGTGGCACAAGAACATATACAAGAACACAGACAGTACAGAAACAAATGGGCATGGCTGCATCCCAATAAAACATTATTTACAAAATCAGTCAACTGGCCATGGACTGTAATTTGCCCACCTTTACTTTTACCAAACTCAACAAAAATATGTTGCCTATAATTTTTTTAAATCTATGGAGAACAATAAACTGAGCTCCAGCTATGTATTTTTCTTTGAATAATAAATACTCCTTATGATATGTGCTATTCATCTGTTTTACTTCTTTTCTTCTCCTTGCAACCCGCTCTTCACTCCCACCTCAGGTACAGATCGTGGAGTAGTGCCTTTCAAATTATTAATACTATTTGAACAAGGTTGGAAATTTGCTGAAGAATCATATGAGGCACAGGAAAGTGCACCGAGGGCACCCTTTCAAAGTTCTCTCAAAAGCCTCTCATTGAACTCATGGCTGTCCTCGTTTTTCAGCACTTAGTTGATTAGTGTGGCTTGCAGAATAGTCCATAAACAACAAGGCTGTTATGGTACTACCTGGCAATCATTGCTTCCTTGCTGCCTTTACAACAGATCATAATTTGCACTCTCAGCTAGGAGGCTATGTCACAGACAGCAAAATTTGTTCCTCCTTCAGCAACATCCTCTTGCCATTCTGCAGTATAAAGGTGGGTATACTGAGGTATTCTTCATTCCTCTGTAATACCATTTTGTGGCCTTTTAGGACTCAAAATTAATTTGAGCAAAACATACATCTTGTATGTATGTATGTATGTATGTATGTATGTATGTATAACATAATATATTCTGAGTACATAAGGCATTATTTTAAGCAATTATATGTATCCTTAAATTATGTGAGTATAAAATCATGTATGAAAGAACTTTAATGTAAAATCCACATACAAATAAGGGATGCTTCACGTGTCTAATCTGCTTAATAAGCCATCCTAACATTTCATGGTTTAAACCTTTTTACGGCTGAGGATTGTATGAGCTGGTAATTTAGGAGGGCTTGGGGTGGATGGCTCAACTCTGCTCCCTGTGACCAAGGTGATCTGACTGGGGTTGCTGGTCTCCCTCAGAGGCCTAGGTCCTTGGTGCTCAGTTCTCCTCCATATGTCCCCCAAACCTGTGATGTCTCATTGTCCAGCTCAAGCTTTTTTACAAAACAGAAGCTGCAAGGTCTCATAAGGTCTTAATAAGACCTCACTTCCTCTCATATTACTATTTATAGGGTCAGTCCCAATTCTTACAAAAGGGAAATGGATCTCCTTCTTTATGAGAAGAGCTGTGGAGTCACAGTGCAAAAGGGCCTGCAGAACAGGAGGGATTATTGCAGCCATCTCTAGAAAAAATCTACCACAAAGGCCTATCTTGCGATGGCTATCACAAAAGCTGATTGTTTCAATATAGTAATGAAATGACTATGGCTGCCTTTAATATAAGCATTATTGCTTCAGCTCGTAGTTTCTATATAGAGCTCCATCTATCTTTAACATTGTGTGGCATTAGGTTTATATGAGGGTGACAGTAATTTGCAGACTAACACCTGGAATATGGAAATTCACTTTCAGGTCACTGTAATTTAACAAATACTCTTACTTGGCCCTAACATCACTACTGTCACAACATACTTCTCAGAGTGGTTGTTTCCTGGAGCGTGCCCAGCCACCTACCTCAACCAGGTGTTTCCAATTACCTGTTCCCACTCGCATACCCAGGTAAGCCATTCTAGAATTAGTTCCTGGCTCAGCAGGAACAATATAAAAGCTGTGGGCATGCAGCAGGAAGTTACTTTATACTCATGACCCCCTGATCGCCCATCTCCCTGCTCATAGTTCCTGGCCTGAACATGTTCTTGGGAAGCCAGCTCTGACTTTTCTATGACCTTATCCCTCAAGCCTGTCCTGGCCACCTGGTTCTGCCTCAGTCTGACTCTGACCTTTGGAATCCAACTTCTGGGCTTGTTCTGGGCTCCCTTGAATAACAGGTCCCAGTGTTGCCATAGATCTCTCAGTTCCAGGTTTGATAATCATTGTTACCAGTAAATAAAAACTATATACACACCATATTATGTGCATTATGGGAGATGTTGACAGGACTTTACAAGCTTAGTCTAAAACAATAGAAATATAGGGGCGTCTGCGTGGCTCAGTTGGTTAAGCGGCCAACTTCAGCTCAGGTCATGATCTCGCGGTCCGTGAGTTCAAGCCCTGCGTCAGGCTCTGTGCTGACAGCTCAGAGCCTGGAGCCTGTTTCAGATTCTGTGTCTCCCTCTCTCTGACCCTCCCCTGTTCATGCTCTGTCTCTCCCGGTCTCAAAAATAAATAAAATGCTAAAAAAAGTAAAAATAAAAAAAATAAAACAATAGAAATATAATGCAAGCCACATAGTGAATTTTAAAATTTCGATTAACCGTATTAAAAAAAGTAAAAAGAAAAGGTGAAACTAATTTTAATGCTTTATTTAATCCAATATATACAGTACAGCATCATTTCAATATAAAACATTATCACAATATTTTACCTTATTTTTTTGTGTATTAAGTCTTTGAAGTACAGTGTGTATTTTACATTTATATCACATCTCCATTCAGACTGGGCACACTGTAAGTGCTCAGTAACCACATGCAGCTAGTGGACACTACACAGGACAGGTCAGGGCTGAAGGGTCAGCTTCGTGTGAGGAAGGAGAGTCCACCTGCTATGGGATGCACTGCCCTACCTATGTGCTTAACCTGTCAAAGACTCTCCTGGAGCTCCATGGAGGAGGCCTCCTCATCTCTGTAGCACAGCTGGAGGAATAATCTTCCTCTCCTCCCTCCTTTGTAATTGTCTCCACCTCCTGACTTTTCTGGCAGTGACTTCATCTGTGATGTTAACTAGGAGATAGAGAGCTTGAAAAGCAGTATAACTAGCTCCTAATTTATGGTCACCTATATTTGAATGCTTGCCTTGTCCATGTACAAATGGGCGACAGTACTACATCTCTAACTATTTATTCCCCAATTAGAATACCTGGGGAGTAAATACCTAGAAAACCACTTATGGGTATGCTGAAATACAGTGTTGAGGAGAGGAGGCAGGAATTCTCAAATTTTAGTGTGCATTAGAACCATCTATAAGGTTAAAAACAGATTGCTGGCTTCCTCTAGTCCAAGAGTTTCTGATTCAATAGGTCTGGGGTGGGGCCTGAAAATCTGCATTTCTAAGAAGTTTGCCTAAGCTGGGGCTGCTTGTCTGGGACCACACTGAGAACCACTGCTTGTTGTAGCTGGAGCTCAGACTTGGGATCAGACCACCTGTGTTTAAACCCCAGCTCCAGGCAGGACTCACCTGGAAACTTCTGGCAAGTTCCTTAATCTTCCAGTTCTTCAGAAAAATGAGAACAATAACAGTACTTACCTCATAGGGTTGTTTTTAAGGTTAAATAAGGTAATATAGGTAAAGTGTCTGGAACAGTGCCTGAGACATAGTAAGTGTTCAAAGACTATTATTTATCATGATGATGATGATGACAATGATAATTATGTAGCTAGAGAGGGTTACTGGTGTCTGGGAGGATCTAGTTCATCTCCATGATCAAATTCTTGCACCCATATACGGCACAGGGAGGGGAGACTTAAAGGGTGGAGTGAATTTAATCTTGATTCTGTTAGTCAGAGCCACAGAATTTTATAGCTGGAAGGGGCCTCAGAGATGTTCTCATCCAATTCAATTCATTTTAAAGGTGAAGCAACTGAAACCAGAGAGATCATGTGACTTGCTTAAAGTCATATACCTGGTTAGTGCCAGAGCTGGGAGTAGAACCTCAATTCCTCTTTCAGTATTCTTATTGCATTACATGAACATGCATTTTCATGTGAAAATTCTATTAGAAACGGTTGTTAGGAATAGCTGCATGGACTTCTGTGGCCATGTCAGTCAGTTAAGTATTTATGGAATACTTATTTATAGGTGCTAGGTGCCACTCTGCTAGAGTCTGATGGTGTATCAGGGAGGGATAAACAATGTAGATGCTGTGCCTGACTTATGGACTGCCAACATTTATATACAAAAAGGGTTTTAAAAGTTCAACATTGGATTTAAGAAAGAACTTCTGAGACATAAACTCGAGGTAGTTTCCAGAAGACATTAGGCATGGAATCTTTCTAAAACCTTCCTCCTAAGCAAGACTATCCTTACAGCTCTTGCTGAGGGAGTGAATCAGGCAGCTGTATTTAAGCCAGGTGACTTGCCTCTATACCTTCCCTCCTTCCCAAATCCCTTATCATGGATGGGGACCTGACATATTCTAGGCCAGTCTGTCTTAAAAGAGTGTGTAGTAAGAGACCCAGAGACTGAATGAATGCCACAGCACTGAGCACTGGGGCTGTCTGACTGTCACATAGAGTCAGCCAGCCCTGCTGAAGTCCAGGGGAGGCCTACAGAAGAAGCAGAGCAGAGCAAAGACCTATTTGGGTAGAGGAGTGGGAAAAGGTAGAGTACAAGGTTTGGGTGGTATTGAGGGGAGAGATGCATAGACAAACAGTAGAGTAGATTTCATTTCCCAGTTCCTGTAAATTATCCCAACACTCTATGAGAAATCCCTTTTTACTTGCATTTCTCTGACTTGGTTTCTGCTCCTTGTGCCAATAAGCTCAGACGAAGACAGCTGCAGTTGGAAGAAGACTTTCAGAACTTTGCTGAGTCTCAGTGTTGGGACCAATCATTTGTTAGGCTCTGTATTCAGTGAAAGAAGGCAGTGCCAGAGGCAAGAAGGCACCATTTGAGAACTTAGCATCCATACAGAAGACTGCCATGTGTCTAACAGCAACCAAAATAACAGAAGGCAAATGAGACAAATGCTAGCAGGAAAGGAGATACAAGAGCACAAAGGAGATGATTACTGCACATGAGCAGAGGAGGAGAGATCCAGAGAATTCTTAGTCTGTTTTTTAATCCCAGCAAGCAGTGTTGACTGCCCATTTTTGAGTTCCTCTGAAGACTGCAGACGGAATTAGTGTTCCATTTAACTTGTTCATTTAAACTCATTTCAAATGTGTTTCCCCACAATGTCTTCATTTACAAAAATCAGGATTTCAATTTAAAAGTCACTCTACCACTCAATACTCCTAAAACGATACTTGAACAGATTCAGACTTAATCATTATGCCTTTAATTTTTGGTTGTTAAATATAAAAATATCCCAAGATAAACAGTGCTGTTCTTCTGGGAGGTCAAATTGCCTTTACTGACTTGGTCTTATCCCTGAGTGTAATGTTTCTGCTATCATAATTATTTCCCAGATGCTGACTCTGTAATATCTTTGACTGAGAGATGAAAAGGGAAGCAATTAAGACAACATTTATTGTAGCAGTAATATTGGAGCCTAGTGATACAGGAGGAGAGAAATTCCACTAATATATAAAAAACAATAATGTAGGGACAACTCTACTTCCAAGATGGACTGCTTCACACTACTGAAAATTGAACAAAAAGCCCCTTTGTGTTCTCCAAATTAAAAAAAAAAAAAAAAGCAAGAGCGCTCCTAAAAGTTCAATTATTTTGAAAACACATAGATGGTGACAAGAGATTTTTGGGGGGTGGGTATTTATAAATCTAGATGAAATCTCGAAAAACAAGCCTTTAATACACTGAATTAACATTTTCAAAACATTAACTTATCAAGTATTTGGAAATCAAAAAATGTCTAAAAAATGTTTTTAAAAATCTTTAGCAAAGCCTACTTCAGATTACCAGACTCTGGAGAATAATAATTATTTTTTGGTGACTAAAATTGCCAGTAGTCTGACAAGTATCAATGACTGCTCAAGACTCATTATTAACAACAAAAAATTGTCTATTACTACACAACACCGTAAGTATATCATTTAGCAAACACTAAAGGTCACAAACTGAGGGAAATCTTTTCTGTTAATATAACACAACATTTTTCACATTCATTTCATATGAATGAACAATGTATTCATTGTTTTCCTGAACACTAATTTAGTGTTGTATTTTTTTGCTTGTATCAATGAGTGTCAAAATATTGTTCTTTAAATACATGAAAGTATTTGCATAGAGCTTTATTACTGATCTTTAGATGTTAGCCAGAGGCAAAATAAAACAGAGAAGCTCCAGTTGGGAAATCTCACTAGCAATGAAAAGCAAGAGTCTTTAACATATTCTGCTTTTCTGCCAATTTTTTTCCTAAGTATACAATGGTTTATTTACCCTACAATTGGTAAAATTAAAAGTAATGTCGAACACTATAAAACTATACTTCAACTACAGGACGCAAGGATTCCATTTCCCTAAAAATGAAACAGAAAGCTTGCAAGGAAGAATACAAAAACTCTTAAGAGGAAATTCTAAGATCCTGACATGAATTAAAATACAATACCATATAAACCAATTACGGAAAAGCCAAGAAACACAGTGTGTTTCAAAAATGAACTGAGAAACACATGGACAATTTTTATTAAGTTATGCCTTTCTACATCATCTCATCATTAAATGCTCAATTACCTGTAATTGTTTGCATTTATCCCAGTTATTAAGAAAAATAAAGCCACCACATTTTGTCTCTTCAAAGTCAAAGAGTCCACAACCAGATATCTGATGCGGTTTTCAATTCTGTTTTTTCTCTCTCTAATGCTAACTATCTTGCCATCATGGTACTGCCTTAAAAGACAAAATACCCTTTCACAGAAGTGCAGGCTCCAGCTGATGGGTTACTCACTATGAAACTGTAGGGCTGTACCCTGGTTGCGGTCAGGAAAGAGCAGTCCCAGAACTTGGTGCCAGGACAGGCTAGTAAAGGCCATGCTTGCACCGCGAGAAACCAGACCAGCCTTTCAAGTCAAGTGTTGGCTTGTAGACATATAAGTTAATCAGCTATGAAATAACCACCACAATGTTCTTATTGATCGCGAAGGGCTTATGATGCAACACTTGGCCTGGAGAGGATCTGTGCTTCATTCTCTCAGCCTCCAACTTTCAGAGAAAGAGAGAACTTTGAGAGTGGTGTTTACAAAATACAGATGTTTAACTTCATGATTTGAACCTTCCTAGGAAGAGATGCAGTGTACTGGGTCTTCAAAATGAAATGTACTAAATGCCTCACATTCACATACCTGTTCACTTTATCAAAGAATATGATAGTGTTTCCATTTCATTGCACCTACCAAGGGTAAAATGGTATTTAGAAAACCTAAAACTGGTAACATTTCAAAACTAAAATTTTAATGTGTTCCCATAAGTTTTTTTCTTCACTGTGAGACATTATGTTAGTATTTTGGTTATGCTAACCAATGTTAGCAATTTTTGTTTTTTGTTTTTAGATTTCCACAGTTTTTTGGTAACAAAATTCAAAAGATAAGAGAATAATAATTGACTAAAATATTTTGGTAGTACTGGTCTACTAAGGAGAAGAATGGAATTCTGGATCACGGGAGATAACCTTTTCCTTATGTTATCGATTCAAAGAACAGCTATTGAACATAAATTAAGAAGCTGGTATTTTTTTAAATTTTTTTTTAACGTTTATTTATTTTTTTTGAGACAGAGAGAGAGCATGAGCAGGGGAGGGTCAGAGAGAGGGAGACACAGAATCTGAAACAGGCTCCAGGCTCTGAGCTGTCAGCACAGAGTCCGACGCGGGGCTCGAACTCACGTACCGCGAGATCATGACCTGAGCTGAAGTCGGCCGCTTAGACTGAGCCACCCAGGCGCCCCAAGAAGCTGGTATTTTTAAAGTACTAATATGTGTGCAGGCAGAATATTTAGTGTACTTTGCTCTTGAAAATGAGGAAATCAGTTCCCATTTCTACCAAATCCTTTCCAAAATCATAGAGGGAAAAACTAAAGAGGATAAGGGCGATTTGTGCAGGCAGAGCTTTAGGGCATAATCTAAGATGTTGCTAAATGTGGCCATTGGGTCATCTGCAGATGTGATGATAAAATAAGGAGTCCTTTCCCATGAGGCCAGCTCCCTCATTCAGAGGGTGCCTTCTGGAATAAATCCTCTTGAATAAAATTGACAAAGAAGAAATTCAGTACAAAGTCCAGTGAGCAGACTATGTAATAAGGGGGCTGAAGAATCAGTGAATTAAGTCTTGATGCATAGTAAAGATGTATAGTAAAGCAATTCTCCAAGGGCATAGAGATAAATTCCCAGTGTTTCCTCACAAGTAAACCGGCAGCCAAGTGATAAATCCTCTATTCCCAGTGCACTATCCTCACTATCTGGTTAGGCCTCCAGAAGCATGTATCCACAGACATTAAAGCGCTTGGTCAGTGAGAGAATGAACATGCTTGGCGGTAATGACAGTTACACAATTGTTTCTGCCTTTCTTTTTTCTTTCATAGAAGATTGCCTATGTGTGACTGACTCCAGAACAAACAGGGACGGAAAAAAATCAAGCATTGTGTTTTTAACGGTGAAATGGACTGCAGGTTTACTCTAGAGGGAACAGATACATCCCAGCCAACCTGGTGGCATGATGACCTACAGAGCAGTGAGAACCAGTTTCTCAGTTTGCACAACTCACTTTTGTCTCCAACTCAATCTTAGATTGGTTTAAAACTTTGCGAGGTCCATTAAGAAAAAAGGACAAATACTGGACATTTGCTAATAAGGGGGAACAGTGTCCCACATCTGGGGGGCATAGATGTCCTGCTCACCTGGAGGAAACAGCGCCACCTGCTGAAAACCCAATCTACTTTAGCTGAGACATCCACTCTTCCCCAGTACCCCACTTGCTAGTTTGGAGGGCCTACTGGAGAACAGAACCCGGCATCTCAGAACTACCTGCTTTTCATCTGGTTTAGTTTCATCTGGTTTAGTGCTACTAGCAGTGGCGGTTAAGACAGAAGGAGTGAAGAAAAAAAAGCTTTTTTTAAAATATGATCTTGTTCCCAGCAGTAAACAGTGCTGCTAGCTTAGGAAACTTTTCTGTGAGCACTTGTGTAGTTTCATACAAGATAGGAGACAATTATTTAAAGTTGGGCTTGTGCTGTGAGACTGAATACAAAAGCACAAACTCAAAATGAAACTGTAGCTGGATGTGAGAGCTGAGAGAATCGCAGGGGCAAGAGATGAAGGCCTTATGTGTTTATTCTTCTTTCCAAACGAGGTGTTTTTACAGGAAAAAGGCAGTCATAAAGGACAGCCTTAATGTTATGTAGTGAAAAGAACTCAGACAGAAGTCGTAAGACTCTGGGCTTGTCACTTTAGGTGAGCCACTTATTTCCCTCTTGATTTTTTTACACAGGTTACAGGGTTTTAGGTATCCCTTTAGATAATCTATTGAAAGCACTTTGTGATCTACTCAATGTTATTGTTATTACAAATGATAATATTATTGGAGAAAATTCCTGGGTTAATGCCTAAGAGATCAGTGTTCCATAACGATCACTGAGATATGATGTGATAATTCCATAGACTGTTATTATACTTAAAACACAGCATTTTTCAGTATACTAATTCTTTTAAAAATGTGTTTTAGAACGGAATCTGGGGTTTCAACATTTCCATTCTTAAGAATTTCTGATTTCTTGCCCCAAATAGGTCACTTATATTCAAGTTTTGAAAGAGCATAAAAATCCTGGTACCTTATACATTTGTTTTATATATGGGTTTTGCTATTTCAGGAAAATGAATTTGTGTTACATAGGTAGATATTTCAAAGGGGATTTAAGTCTTCTTTTCTGATTAGTTAGCTTCATTAATTGTTGTGAGATAGTGGTCCTTTGTTCAAGTGTTCCTAAATAGTAAATTGTTGATAGAAGTCTTTTCCAATATGATTCTCAATGAAGAAGAAAAACCCATTAGTAGAGCCTGAACTGAGGAGTGATCAGAAGATTTCAATAAATGAAATCTTTAAAAAAATAAAATAAAACCTTTAAAAACAGATCACTTAACTGGAGATTGTGCTTTTAGGAACTAGATTCTAATTTAAGCATTATAATAGGTCTAATGTCATCTTTTATTCAACATCATTTTCCTAATTATCTTGGTCTAAGTGTTTCCAAACTTTATTGTTTATTTTAGAATCAAAAGCTTTTTAACCTCTACTGCTCTCTTTTTAGAGCAGGGGATGGTGTTAACATGAAGGTTAGGTGGGAACACAACCCATTAATAGGTAGCAAGTGGTCTAAAAGGCCTTGTTTTGAAAAACTCCTCCAATCAGATAAGAAGGCACTAGAAAAGAGTGAACCAAAGAATGGATGAAGACAGGGCCCCCATGAAAATGTTCCGTTGGGGCGCCTGGGTGGCTCAGTTGGTTAAGAGGCCGACTTTGGCTCAGGTCATGATCTTGCGGTCCGTGAGTTCAAGCCCCACATCGGGCTCTGTGCTGACAGCTCAGAGCCCGGAGCCTGTTTCAGATTCTGTGTCTCCCTCTCTCTGACCCTCCCCCATTCATGCTCTGTCTCTCTCTGTCTCAAAAATAAATAAACGTTAAAAAAAATTTAATAAAAAAAAAAAACAAAATGTTCCGTTGCAGTAGTTTTGATGAAAATCATCAGAAGAGCTTTCTAACATTTTATACAAAGAATATTAATTTCATCGTCTTATTTTACAGATGGAGAAACTGAGACATGGTGGGGGAATGACCTGCAAATAGGTCACACAGCAGCAGAATGAAGAACAGAAGGCAGATTTCCTGATCCCTGTGCCAGTTTTCCACCCAATCCACCCGTCTAAATGAAATGGCAGAAGCTTAGTTTTGATAAGCAGTTCCATGAAAACATGTCCTGTGCCAGATTCTCTCCAGTGCCCAAGACACTCCCCAATGGTGGGTTAAGGCTCAAGGCCCTTTAACTCTTTCTGCACATACTGGCTTAGGAAATGGCAATACAGTGAGAGGGCCTGGGATTGGCATTTCTAAGATTCAGCACAGAACCCTCCTCCCTTCTCCACTTTTCAGCCTTACGTACAAGGGATTTTGAAGACTTTACCCTGGGTTCTTTGAAACATCCTTGAGTCCTCTTATTAACAACTCTACTTCATATATCAAGTGCAAGTGTCCTCCACGACTGTGGTCAGACTGGCCCCACAAACTGGCTGCACTTTCAGAAAACTAGACAGATAAAATGGGAGGGTGATTATTGGAGTAATTCTTATCTTTACAAAGGGACTTTCTGCATATTCTGTTGCATACATACTCCCTCCGTGCATCAACATGTTTGAGTCTACGATAAATTATTATTATTTTTGACAGAGAAACTATAGAAATTGGGAAATCTAAGCTACTGTGTGTTGAATCACTGGAAACCGAACAGTGGCAGAGATCACAGAGCCTTGGGCAGTTGGCAGGTTCGTAGAGATATGAAAACTGGGGTCCAACGAAGTACTACAGATGGTTTGAGACAGGCCTAGCCCTGGAGCCCTCACCTTCTGTCTTTTAGGCCAATCCTCTTTTTAGGTCACCATGGAGGAGATAAAAGCATTTGAGAATCCTATTGTAAGCCAGTGAAGAAATAAGTAATATATTTAGATACCTGCTTTGATACAAAAATTAGTAACAACTTTTTAGTGAACAAAGTATTTTACTTTGAAAAATGATTTCTCTTTTTTGACAGGGCACTGGAGAAGGGGTCTAAGACAGGCTTCACAACTCTAATGCCTTCAAGGCCCCCTGGCGGGGTTTTACCCCCCGTGTTCTGGAGAGTATGCCCCCCTTCTAGAAGGGGCAATAACTTCACTTCAAGAGACAGTACCCATATAGGGATGTAGAACCAGTCTTGCCAGATCTTCTGCTTACATAAAAGAAGTTGCAAATCTGGCATGCTAAAAACTGAGAGTTATGTTAACACACAACACACACACACACACACACACACACACACACACACACACACACACCTCACAGATTTTAACTGTTAGCTAAAAAAATTTTAAACATTACCTGGACTAAACAAAGCATACCAATGAAGCCAGATCTGAGGTCTGACTATTTAGTAATCTGGCCTAAAGGAGTATCCCAATAAGGGTTATTTTTTCTTGAGGAATTTGACTTGAGTGTAAAATTGAGCAAGGGATCTCCAAATCTTCTTCTCACACCACTACTGCAGGGAATACTGAACTTTATTCAACTTACTAGAAAATAAAACTATACTAGAAAATAAACTATAAAATGTAGCTCCTTAGTTTGTTTATAATATAGATACCACATTTAAGAATACTTTTGTTTTCCTACTTTTCTGAAATTCTTCATGTAGGAAATATAAACCACAAAGAGAATATAATTTTTAAAACCGGAAACATATTTTCCAATCCCCTTTTACCCCAAATTTCATTAAATGCACAAGTGAAAACATCCTTTGTAAAACAGCTAATATAATTACAAAATAATCAGTTGCAGAGCTCCTATATAATAAAAACAACAACAACCCTTACATTAAACTGCATTCATCAAAAATCAGGGAACCCAAAATTTGGGGCATAAAAGTACCAGTTCATCTAAAGTAAATTTGGGGGTAAGAAAAATATTTCAAAAAAAAAGAGTCAAGCAAAATTCCGCACTACTTCCATCCCATGCTCTGTCCCCCTTTTTGAATGCACTTCAGATAAAAACAAATGACAAAGACAGAAAGTGCTATTTGCTAGACCTCCCCTGAATTCTTCTCAGAGCTGCCACCTCTTCTAGTCCCCAGACTGACCTCTGAGTCAAGCCAGATGGGACTGAGAGAGACATCAAGCAAGTGCTGAAAAGGTGACTTGAGTATCTGGCAGCTGAGTCTGGAGCGAGTTTCTCTGCAAATTCTCTGGGGGTTGCTGCTTTCCAATTTCTCAGGAATGTTTAATTCTCCTCATCCCTTCACCGAATCTCTCTCTGGAGAGGTCAGGGAAGCCTGTGACATCCCCGGAGGGCACTGCCTGACTAAATTAGCATGAGATAACTTTGGACTCTCTTCCAAACATGAAAATACAAGGGAGAGAATTTCATTAAAAGCAGAAGACTAGGTGATCCAAGTTAATCCCAGCTCTAAGCTGCTGTAGAAATGCTCAGTGTTTATGTTCAACTCTCCTCTCTGTGACAGAGTTCACCAACTATAATGCCAGAGATGCTAAGTGTCCAACTTGACCTCAGCTGATCAAATCTTAGCTTCATAATGAAGGTAAAAAGTGGGTTTTCTGGTGTCAAAATGAGTATTTAGACTGTTTATATGTTACTATATGAAGCAGTAAGATCCCATGGTCAAAAATAAACATTTTAGTACTTCAGTCTTTAAATATCTTTTAAATTAGGAAACAGGAAACTGTAATAGGTAACATGAGTCATTAACCATATGTAGTATGTAAACATGGGAATATCTAATGTCAATTCAGTAAGGCATATAATGTCATAGGGACATGCTTTCTATTATATCTACAAATATTTGAAAAAACACATTGTAAATATTTAGAATGATAGTATAATTAATAAGATCTGTTCAAAAAGTGCAGGATAACCATTGTATCATTTGCCTCTAAAAAATTTAATTAGGAGAATAGCTCTAAAAAAAGGTATCAATACAGCTTGTCTATAAATATGACCAACACACTATTAAAGAATTCAGATTTGGGGGGCGCCTGGGTGGCGCAGTCAGTTAAGCGTCCGACTTCAGCCAGGTCACGATCTCGCGGTCCGTGAGTTCGAGCCCCGTGTCGGGCTGTGGGCTGATGGCTCAGAGCCTGGAGCCTGTTTCTGATTCTGTGTCTCCCTCTCTCTCTGCCCCTCCCCCGTTCATGCTCTGTCTCTCTCTGTCACAAAAATAAATAAACGTTGAAAAAAAAAATTAAAAAAAAAAAGAATTCAGATTTGGATGTATAACTTGGAGCTCTTCTACTTCAACCAAGGAAGCACTATGTTTGCTAATTCTCTGATGAATAAATGTTTCTTCTTAGCTACTACACCACAATGTATATTGTTTTGCTTTGATTTAAAAAATCTTTCGTGTCTTTTGAATATTCATAATCTATTCATCTATTGACATTTTTCAGACTAAAAGTTATGCTGTGCACTTTTAGACATTTTTAACTTTAGATTCCTTTTAATATTCATTGACCATTGTAAGAGATAAAAAGTATAGAATAATATTCCCCTGGATGAGGGATAATGGCTAACTTTGATTATACTACATTCTACTATAGACAGCAAAGTACTTGGTGATAAAAACTATTTGCTAGTATATTATACTTTACATTAGGTTATCTACTGATGTAATTAGTTCCTAGAAAAGTCCTCTATTTTGACCTAGTGATTCTGTGTAATATGCCCCCCAACTATTTCACTAAAGCCTCAAAACAATGACTGACACTGACTGAATACATAGCATACAATGGCAGTGCATCTTTTATTTATGGAGATAAAGAGGAAGACTCTTCCCTTAAGAAGCACCAGAGTAACAGAAGATATGTAATGTCTTATGAAGAAATAAAGTTCTTGAATGTTAAAAGCTGGGTTCGGAAACTCTCAAAGCTGGGGGAAATTTTGTTTTAGCTTACATTTAGTTACTTTTCAGCTGAAGTGCAAGCTGTATCCAGACTGAAGAGATGTACGTACAAACTATAGGAAGCACAGTGACAGAGTTGACCAGTATACTATAACTCCCTGCCCCTTCTCAAATCCATCGTGGGCATTTTCAAGATGGCTGGTGCGACTTGGTAAAATCTGTGGCCATAGGACTGTGCTGTTAATTAGTAAATAGGAAGATTGAAGCCCAGGCTTCAACCTCACCAGTTTTAAGCTGTAACAAACCAAATCAATTAACTCAGACATAAAATGTTGATAGCCTTTAAGTCACATAGAGGTTAAATCTAATTTTCTGGTGATTTCTACCTTTTGTTACAAATGTTAAATAAAATCTAAAGATAGTTGTGGCTATCTGTTTAATTTTTTAAAGCAGTAATTATTAACACGAATCATTACTTGGGTCATGGAATCCTTTGAGAATCTGATGAAAAATAAGGAGGATTCCTTCCTCATTGAAAACATACATACGTGTGAGCCTATGCATGGACACATTTTTGCCTACGCTTTTAGGAGATTCACAGATATTCCCTAAAGGCCATCTTTGGACTCTAGATTAGAAAACACTACAATTTCCACTGATCATTCACTCGTTCATGCTTCCTTCTAGTGCACATTTACTGAAGGTCAGGTTTAAGGTACTTCACTAAAAGCAGTGTGGGACACAAAGAAATACAGCATACAGTCCTTGCAGTGGAGAATCTGACCATGAAGCAGATATGGCATGAAACTATACACATTGTCAATGCAACAGCTCGAAAGTATTCCTAGGATGGCAGTTTCCTCATTTGTGATTTGGAGTCCTATGACAGTGACCCCCAGCACTGGGAGTGAGACAATAGGAGTGAACAGTGATTTCTTTGTAAAGGGTAAACCACTGTGCAACTGCTAGTTGTTGGTTTTATGAAGTCAAACTTGTCTTCCTGTTCTGGGAGCCAACCACTGAATAGTAAAGCAAAAACTTATACCAGGAAAGTAGAAGTGGGGAGGAGGAGAATTAATCAGAAGCATCCATAATGGTCTTTAAAAAAAATTTTTTTTAATGTTTATTATTTGAGAGAGAGAGGGACAGAAAGCAAGCAGGGAAGGGGCAGAGAGAGAGGGAGACACAGAATCGGAAGCAGGCTCCAGGCTCTGAGCTGCCAGTACGGAGCCCGACGTGGGGCTCGAACCCACAGACCATGAGATCATGACCTGAGACGAAGTTGGATGCCTAACCGACTGAGCCACCCAGGCGAACCCATAATGGCCTTCTTAATGAGGGAAGAATATCATTTAGCCAAAAGCACCCAATCTTTTTGAAAGGACCTTTAAACTGATGATTCTTTAAAAAATAAAGCTGCCAATATAATAAATAAAGAAGTGTCTGCTAGAGTGTCACGTAGTAGCAAAGGCTCTGACTTACTTCATGCATTCTTCATTTGGTTCATAAGATACATAAACTAAAATTAACTAAATATAATAAGTAAAAGGTTTATAAGATATAGTCATTTTTGAAATTCACTTATTTCTCATACATTATATGCTAAAACACCTGCATCTCCTCTGGCACTCCAACACTGTACTCTTTTGGAGCTAAGAAATCTAAACTTGAAAATATGATTAATCTGGAGCATGTCAGCTGCAAGACAGTCAAACAAGCCATATTCAGTTTCAATTACATCCTGCTGAAGATGGGTATGATGGTGGCTTCCTTTTTCTCCTTTTCCTCCTAACTTAGGATGCAGAGAGAAACCATGAGGAAAGCCTGAGCATTGGACAGACCCTATTAGAATCCCAGCTCTGTTAATTAATGTCTAGGAGGCTGGGCAAGTCGCTTCAACTGTAAATAAGGGTAACAATGCCTCCATTGCAGGCTTTAAAAAGATAAGCAGGAAAATGAATGTAAAGTGCCTATAACAATGGTTGGTACACAGTAGATCAATAAAATGGTGGCCTCAATTAATTAGCATGTTATAATCCTAGTTATACAGCACCATGTTTTCTAAAACACCCTCATAATATGTCATTTGATTCCACAACAAACTTTGAATTAAATAACCAGGTATTACTGTTTCTCTTTTACCCATGAGAAGACAATGGCTGAGAGCTGTTAATTGATTTGCTAAAGTCCCACAGTGGTAGAAATAAGAAGTGGTCCAAGTTAAAATTGGCAGTTTTATAACATCTGATATGTCCAGCCAGGAGAGCATCCTATGTTACCAGTATCTATTGGTACAGTGTGATATTTGAGCCCAGCTCTATGAATATTATAAATATTTAATAAAAGGAAAAAGAGAGGAGCTGTCTGGGAAGCATGAACAAATAATATGGAGACTATCAGTCTCAAGAGAAACTTAATAGTGTAGGAAAGAAAAGGGAGATGAGGCAAAGAGGTTTTTGCTGGCTTCTAAGAGCAATAAAAAGAATATCCTTGAAAGCAGAAACTTGCACTTACTGAGGTTTACATTTTGATGGACTAGAAGAATGGTATTTATGAAAACAGCACAACAATGTGCCGAAGTATACACTGCCCTTTTGTAATTTCCAAAATCTCATGCTATTTGCAGTTATTGCTACAAGGAAAATAAAGCAGAAGGAAACAATGAATTGAAGACCAAAATCAAATCCCATTGCTCACTTGCGCGCTCTCTCTCTCTCTCTCTCTCTCTCTCTCTCTCTCCTTAAATCCCTAAGGATAGGGGAAGGAAGGAATGTTAAGGAAAAAGGGAGGCAGGTTCTTTATAACTGGGAAGCACTTGTACAGTTGATCCTTGAACAATGCATGGGCTAGGAGTGCTGACCAACCACACGGGTGAAAATCTGCATGTAACTTTTGACTCCCTGAAAACTTAACTACTAATAGACTACTATCGAGTAGAAGCCTTACTAATATAATAACATAAATGATTAACACATATTCTGTATGCTATATATATCATACACTGAATTCTCAGAATAAAGTAAGCTAGAGAAAAGAAAATGTTAAGAAAATCATAAGGAAACTATATTTACAGAATTATACTATATATCAAAAAAAAGTCCATGTATAAATGGAACTTCACAGTTCAAATCTCGTGCTGCTCAAGGGTCAACTGCACAAAGTCGTTTCACAAAAAGGTTCTGGGTGTCCCAGCACTACAATAATTAGAATTGTACAAATGAAAAAGGAGGGCTACCGCTTAGAAAGGCTTGTGTGGTATCAGAGGAAAATCTGAGTGTATGTGGTATGAGAGCTTCACAGCATGGGCAACAGAAGTGAGCAATTCACTCTGAAAGAGGTCGGCTATCGACTAAGAACTACTACTGGTAAGCAGTTCCAACTGCTACTGGATGGACTCGCCCAGGTAATGTCTAACTAATTTTATGAGTTCTACATGGTCAATTCCTCATGAGAGGATGTGGAGAAGAAACTCCGTGGAAGTAGTCATATCTTATTCCAAGAATGAGTTAATCAAGACTTTAGTCTCCTTCGAAAGGATAGAGGAGATTTTAACATAAAGGGGTATAGCTTGTTTTTTAAAAATATCAAATCCATTAACAGTTTATGAGTATCTTTGAATTCAAATATTTATTATTGTGTCAAAAGTTCAAACAATTACACATGACACATTTTTGAAAAATAGGAACTAGGTTGAATTTTTGAATAGTAGCTTACACTTAAAGTACAGAAATGACTACAAGTATTTAAAATCAACATTAGAATAACATATAAAAATTCATTAAAGAAAGTCTTAAAAGAAGGCCATGTCCATTGTTTTTTCTTATAAAATTCCCAAAGAGCACTGAATATGCTAGTGACAAGGCCTTATAAACAAATGAATTAAAAACATAAGAATTCTATTTCCCTCATCTCTCTTTTTAGCTACATTGTTAATATAAATATAGCTGCAGAATAAAGGACAGTATATTATCTGGTGTGGAGAGATATACTGTCTTCTTAATTCACTTGTGCCTCATCACTCCTGTGTCACAGGGTTTAACCTCCCCCTCTTGTGGAAATAACATCCTTGTATAGCATCTATCATGTGGTCTTTCTGCATACATGGAGGATACACAGAGTAATGAGTTGATATGAGATATGGAATAGATCCCACAAGTAAGAGAGGCAGGCTCTTGGATGAATTATGAGAGTTATTCCTTCACAGCTGCAGATAGTTTTCATATTTGGTAAAACAAAACATGATGCAATCTCTCACTAGGCTATTAAAGTGGATTAGGGCCCATCAGCATCCCCAAATGATGACCGTGTGTAAATGTGCAGACACAGACAAACACAGGCATAAACACACACTTTGTCCTGTCTCACCAAAAATCTAGGAAAGATGTTTCAAGCTATGGCTCACATTGAAAACATATGTGCAGCAAGTTATAGTTCAGAAAGCATGGTAACTCATGTCAGGGTAGAAATTACTTGATTCAGACTAAAAAAGGAAGAGCTTCCAAAGTTTTCTTTTGTGCTCATAAACAAATTTTCATATTTAATTACTGCAGTCATCTTTTCCAGCCACTCTGATTGAATAATAGATGTATAAATGTTAGAAGATCACAAGACCTTAGATGACCTTAGATTAAGGAAAGGGAACTGAATTTCAGAGAGTTGAAAGTGGAGCCAGGACATACTATGGAGAAATTTCTTTTGGACACAGCAAATAATTGTCCATTCCATGGGCAGGAGCAGGGGAGGGTACTGGGGATTTTCAAGGTGAGGCCACTTGATGGCCTCTTGTCTCTGGCTTCCTCCAAAGGAACAAATTTGTCAGAGAAAACTACTTAATTGAAATCCATAACACCTAATATGATCATTGAAAATAAATAAATAAAACAACTCAGGGATCCAGGAGCAAGGAGGAAGACCAAGTCTTCAAGAGAAGAGCTGAATTCTGCTAGCAAACTAACGCCCCAGCTGAAAGTAAGGACTTTTATGGGCAATCGCAGTAAGTCCACATGCCTCATCTTTGTTTTTCTATGTCGTTTGTTCACAACAATGGCCTCGTGTCTATCTGTATAGACTTGGGAGATATTTGAAGGGCCGAAACTACATAAAGGTTAATTAAGACAATCACTACCATGTAATAGTGTGGCTGCTAGCTCAAAAGGCATCTTTCTGTGCCTTAGAAAAAAGTGCCTTTTCCTTTTCTTCAGTGGAAAACATTTATTAATATGTTGATTGTTATAATACGAAGCTCTACTTCAACCTGCTAGATTATCCTAATGAGTGTGCAGATAAGTACAGCACCCACACTACACAGGATGGACTTGAACCCACTATACTTTGAAGCTTCCCTGATCTGGTGTTTAGCAGGGCCAAAACTCATCCCTTCTTGGAAGCCTGCATATATAGAGAAATTCACTATATTTCTGCATATATAGAGAAATCCTGGGATGGGAGGGGGCAGAGCCTTGCCAAATATTCTCCCTATTGCTGTGAAGCAGGATGAAGGCGACTGGCCAATTGTTTTTCCTCCGGAAACTTGTATTGCTTAAAACTCAAAATATTGTTCTCCAGAATACAGAGAAATTATCCTATAATAAAAAAAATGAGTGATAGGTGGTTGTTTCTAAGTGTTGGGTTTTTTTCCCTTAAATTTTCTAAAATGAATGTTTATTCTTCTCTGTCTTTATAATGAAAAGAATAGTTTGTGTTTAAGAAGTAAAAAATGGGACCCATGAGGTTTGTGGGGTTTTATGGCCAGTATTCTACTGAGCAATATACTGTATGTTTTGTCACCTCCCTTGCTAAGTATGGATAGGTGTCTATATGGCCGCAATCCTGGAATCACATGGGCAGCCAGAGAAGTCAATCTGCTAGGTTCAGGGAGTCAGTACCTCCATCGTCTGCGCACTGAAAACCAGGCATAATCTGGAATTGACAACACAACATGAGCAAAAAGATACTGACTTTTCTTAACCAGTCATGGGAGGATAGTGATTAAATACCATTTGTCTATTTCCTTTCAACTTAGAGTCATGGGACAGCTGCTGCCTTTCTTTTAAACCAATTATGTTAAACTACATAGATTTCCATTTAAATCTAAGGTATTCCTGTTGTTACAAACCTTTACATCCCACACTGCATTTGAGGAATCTTAGAGCCTTGATAAACAAAGAATCAAATATATGGAATCTCAGTTTCTACCCCAGACCTAAGGGCTGAAACCCTACATTTAACCAAATCCCCAAAACCAAAGCATGGCTTTAGCTCTTTGCTATCTGGGCACTCAATTATCTACCCTGAGAGCCTGTTAACACAGGAAATAATCAAATATAAGGGTGAAGATTGACACTCTTCTCCATCAACATCTGCAAAGTTATGGGGGCACATGGCCTGAGGCTGATCAACTAAGGAAGCAACAACATGGAACATTTGTAGGTGGCCATCTGACAAAGGGTCATAGATGATAGGTGTCAGACAGTCACTAGCGTGAAAACAAATGGTTTAGACACAAATTCTAGTCACCTCTTACTCTGGATAATCTGGCATAATAATACAGCCCATCACTGATGAACACCTACCATGTGCCAGACACCATACAGGCACTTCACATATGCCCTGATCCTCACAGTGTCATTTAAATAGGTTGTGTTATTCCTATTTGATGGCAGAAGAAATGGAGGTCAGATGTATTATTGTGCTAACATTATACAATTCCTAATTAGCCTAGGAATTTATCTACTGTCTGTCCACTTCAAAGGCGATGTTCTTTTCACTATTCTATACTGCTTCCTTAAAGTTCATGGGAAACGTGTGAAACTTAAAAAAAAAAAACACGGTTAAGCGTCCGACTTCAGCCAGGTCACGATCTCGCGGTCCGTGAGTTCGAGCCCCGCATCAGGCTCTGGGCTGATGGCTCAGAGCCTGGAGCCTGTTTCCGATTCTGTGTCTCCCCTCTCTCTCTGCCCCTCCCCCGTTCATGCTCTGTCTCTCTCTGTCCCAAAAATAAATAAACGTTGAAAAAAAAAATTAATAAAAAAAAACAAACAAACAAAAAAAAAAAACAAATTGATGTGGCAATTCTAATAAGAAAAAAGTTTGTTTGCATTTTTATATTTTGATGTAGTCCAAAACAATGTAGTTCAAATGTATTGCTGAAGGCTGAGTCATCTTGTTTTGAGAAATTAAAAAATATATACATATATACTTTATATATAAATACATGCATATGTATATACACATATGTACACACACACACACACACACACACACACAAACCTATTTACACATATATGTCATCTCCATCTGGGAGATCTTGCTTCAACAGTGGGTGTTATACCATGAGTCTTCTAAGAGACTGCTAAGATCATAGTAACATTAATATTTCTAGGAAAAAGGGGAATGTTGAGCAAGTTTCTGCTCCTGAAATGTAATACTAGGCAGTCAGCTGCCATGTGTAGAGGACAGAATTGGGGTTTAGTTAGATGTTCTTTGGATGAAATTCACATTTGTGGAACACATTTTCTTTGAGGAGGTGAAGAAGGGATAGCAAGAAGGTATAAAATGCCTTCCTCATTTTAAAACACAAACTGTTCTCTTCAGACTACTCACTGTGAATAATGAACCAGGGAATTAAAAGCTTTAAACCTGTTAAAGAAGCAATATTAAGTTTGGTATAAATATAGCTGAAATAATCCAGGCAGTTTTATGACCTTACACCCCAAATAAAGGTGAAATGCTGAATTCTTTCCCTAGAAATAGTGGTAAACACAGCTAACAGATGGAAGAGCTGAATGGAAATTTCAATAAAGAAGGCCACAAAGAAGCATTTGTAAGCTCAGGGGTGCATGCTTTAAAAAAAGAAGCTGAAAAATGGAACTTTGTTTTATTTTGATAGAGTGCCAAAACAGTACTGCATTCCTTAAAGAGCTGAATAAAGGATCGAGTTAGACTGGCCTTCTCAACACCTCTTGAAAAGCCCCCTTGGGTCTCATTTTGCTGGGATGACTATTTATATGACAGGTAAGGGAATAATTTTGTTGGATTCAGTTACACTCGGGCCTCTGTGACCCCTAGGTCAAAAGAGCAAAGGCAAAAGTGACAATGTAGATAATTGCCTGTTTAGGATAATGGAATACTGATTGAAGTCAATGATTATAACACCTGAAAGATAAATGAGCTGATGTTAAAGGTTCAGTGGAGATAGCAGACAAGTGGAACAGCAGGAGCTACACCAAGGAGTGGCCAGGAGCTGTGGAATTCCAGGGGAGGGGCAAGTTTCCTGACCTGGAACTTACTCCAGCCTGGAGTGTTCCAACATCTAAAATGGGTTAGTTTGTAAAACATGCCATAAAACAGAAATTTAGCCCAATGCCCCAAACTGCGGGATTAGAGTAACATTAGTTAACGTGGCCCTCCATTAATTTTCACTGTAACCTCTGAAGGCCTAGATTTGCCCCAAATCCATTATTTTTGTCTGTCACTGGAGGGAACTTTCCCTTCCTGCCAGCCAGGAAAAAGCCTGCTGACGTTTGCAGTTCAGACCTCAAAGCGCGTCGACAGCCTGACCAGTGTGGGCCAGGGCTGTACCAGCTCCACCGTCAGAACTTGGCCCCTTGGATTTTCTTTTCTTTTTCTTTTTCTTTTTTTTTTTTTTCCTTTAAGGCAGAAATATGCCTGAAAATATTTTTCCAACCCGAGCACCCCCCACTGACCCCCCCTGGTTCAGGTTTCTCAATGCTCTGCCTGGTCCTTCCAAGGGCTTGTCCTGTCACCTTGCAGGAGCTGGCATGGCCTCCCAGGCTGCTCCCTTGATCAGGCCTGGCTAGGGCCTCAAGCAAAAAAGGCTCCACTCTATTTACAAGTTAGGCCAAAGGTGGGTTGCCACAATCCACATAACTTCTCTGGGCACAGCAGTGGCCCTTCTCTGGCAGGTCTCTCTTGAGGTCAATGCTGGGAGCCTTCCTGTCCCAGACCCAAGATGACACTTGATGAGAAACTTCAGAGATGGGTCTCTCATTCCCCTCAGTGCTCCCCTCTGACCTCTAGGCCCAGGTCTGTCCCTTCTGACACAGCCCCGATGACACAGTCTCCTGACCAATGCTTTTGGAGCTGTATGTATTCCCTTTGTTTCCAGATGAATTCACTGAGGCCTAAGGTCATGTATCTGTGACTTAACAGTCTGGAATTCTACCCAGGCTTTCTTTTTCCAAATCCTTTTTAAAAATGACCAAAGATCCATGAGTGACTTGAGAAATTTCTAGAGATTATGACTGTGGAAGGAAACTTTTTGACCCAGGTCCCGATTTTCCAGTGAGAGACCGTGCATCTGACCCCTGTGGAGACATCCGTCTTCTTCTTGATGAGTACATGTCTGTGTAAATAGGAATGTCCTCTGACAGGAAATGTCCTGAAAATGTTTTTTTGTTGCTCTCCCCTGCCACCCTGAAGAATACTATATAAACAGCTGGGAAGCAGAATTCAATATTGTGTGCTAATCAGTCCTTGTAATTGAGACAGGTAAAAGAAAAACACCACTGATCAATCCAATTTTTTTTTTCATTTATTGAGGGTCATGGATGAATTAAACAAAATGTCTGTCTTTAATTGCTCAGAACTCTCCAAGGGAGCCAGCCCTATAGCTGCAGGATCAGGTACATTTTAGTGAACAACAGGCACAAGCAGGCAATTATTGAACCAGCCTGACAGAATCACATCTTCCCTAGTCCTGCCTCTGTTGCTGAGTCCAGTTCTGAGTTTGGTCTTTTGAGGATACCTCCTGCCATATAGCTCCCTCAGGCCACACACAAATAACTGTTTTCTAAAGAGCTGGTGACAGACTCCAAATATAAAAAGAGAAACATATTTAATACAGTCTGTCTACCTGCAGCCTATTGTTCACAGATATGACAAAATTCATTTTGGTAACTACATTTGAGGATATATGAGTAAAAGTTTTATTTCTAAAAAGCTACTTCTCATCTTTTGGGCCAATCTTTATGTCCTGGTTTCCTCACCTGTACAGTGATGAACATATAGTAGCACAGAGGTTCTTAGGAGAACTAAATTATAGTACCCAGCATGGTGGGAGACACATGGAATATATTCCATAAATGGAAACAGTGGCTATTATTTGAATAGCTTCTACAGTAGCAAACGTGGCCCTGAGGTGTTGCTGGGGGTTGTCTCTATTGGCCTGTGAGAGGGGAGGGACAGAAGGGTCTGCACACCTGTGTGTCAAAGCTCCCTGTCACCTGCCTGCCTGGTGAGAGCAGGTGATGCTGGGTATCGGGCCCAGGAAGACAGGAGCTTCTCTGCCCTGTCCGTTTGCTCTTCCATGAGGATCAACACTGTACCGCTCTGTCACTTCTCAAGTCTCACTTATGTCACTACAGTAACTCAAGTGCCTGATGGGATGTGACTTAGAGAAAGCCCATGCTGGCATGTTTTGCATTATTATACTCCAGGGTGATTTTTCTTTTTAATCAGAGAGATTGAATTGCAACCAGAGATTTACTATTTATTTAGTTTTGAATGTTTATTTTTGAGAGAGAGAGAGAGAGAGAGAGAGAGAGAGAGAGAGCGCGCGCGAGCGAGCACAAATGGGGAGGGGCAAAGAGAGAGGGAGACACAGAATCTGAAGCAGACTCCAGGCTCTGAGCTGTCAGCACAGAGCCTGACACGGGGCTTGAACTCACAAACTGGACACTTAATGGACTGAGCCACCCAGGCACCCCTGCAACCAGAGACTCCCAAGTGCAAAGTCCAAGGACAGATCTGACCTACATTATGATGCAGCATCATCTCTCCACATCAGTTTTTTTTTAAAATGTATAAATTTAAAACCATCATATCAAGGAACCCAACTTTAATTTTAAAAACTAGAGCCAGATTTTTCTTTTTCTGCCATATCCCATTGCATACACAATTTGCGTTTGAAGAATTACCCAGGGGAAGTAAATCTTTCTCTGCAACTGTTGAAACTACTAAAGTCAGACGAAAACCCATCTGTGAACTATAAGATCACCAAGTTCGTAAGCACTGACTTACGTGCGAAGTCCCTGATCTGTGAAGATGCAGAAATCAGAGAAGGCGTACAACAGAAAGCTGGTTAGAGAAAGCTCTTTGCTAATTAAGCAACAGTGAGAAAATGGCCTCCTGGTCCTCCAGGTGTCCCTGCTGCTGACTCAGGTCTCCAGTGAGGGACAGAAGCTATGAGTGGGCTCTATTTCTGTGGCTGTCTTATTGCGCATTCTCTCTGGTGTGGAGATAGGGTTACTTTGAGCCATTGCATGGGCTCCCAGCCCTTTGCTCCTCAAGCTGACTCTGGAGCCTCGTTCTGAATCAACCTCAGGGGAGTTTGAGTTCCCAAGTGTGGTCAAGATCTTGGACCTGGTTCCCTCTGCTGTCCTCTGTCACCTTTATTCCCAGGCTGGGACACTTCACGTGAAGGACAGGGGAAGCTCTACCACGTGGACTTGAACCCTACTGCACTGTCAGTTTGGAGAAATAATGTCCCACTGTGAATATCCTCTGGAATGAACCCTGCTGGTCATAACTTCCTTTCCTTTTAACTTAGTACTGAAAGATGAGTCACCAGGTTCCAATATTCTTAATGGTTGTGGAGCCTTTTATAATTTTATAGTATTGTAGGAATAATAATTTAGAAGTAGCACAATCCTCTCAACCCAACTTTTTCCCCCCACTTTTTTTCTTGGCAAAAGATTTCCAGAGAATCCCAGCTGTCTTGAAATATTGATGAGCAGGGGTAGAATGGGCTAACTTCAAACACAAACTCCTGTCCCACCCTCACAGCCAAGTTCAACAGACTGCACAGCAACAGGCTGTTGTGCTTGGATCAAAAGGATCTGAGAGTCTGGAGGCAGGCTTGAAATACAACTGATTTTATTACAAGTAAAATTAATTCAATGGAATTCTATTGAAACTGCATGGGGGGAAAGAGAATTTGGCGTGGTTTAGTCCAGACTCACAGAATTTGGTCCAATTCTTTCATTTATTTCCTTACTCCAACTTAACCCCAAAGAAATTCCTAGCAAAATACTTACTTACATGTACTTAAAAAAAAACAAAAAACAAAAAACAACAACAACAAGGAAAACAAAACATCCAAACCAATGCACCCAAAGCTAGGTGTGTTCTAAGAGTCGCTGTTTCTAGATACATATAACCAAACACAATAATCTTCAGTTTGAGCTTTGTGAGGATTCTTTTTCTTAGTTAATTTGAGAAAGTTACAATTAGATAAGGACAATTAGATAGCTTTAAAAATTCTGACCAGAGGCAATAAAATGCTCCAAAACCTTAATCTTCTAATAATATCTTTCAAGACCAATAAAAACCTGAATTTAGAGCAAAAGGGACCATCATCAAATGCACAGAAGGATGAAAGCTTGGTATCAAGAGACTTTGAATACAAATGCCTCATTGGCTGTCTGATTCTTAAAGCTTACTGACTTTAACTCAATCTTGGCAAAGGGAAATATCAGGAATTGCTAGGAAGGAATGTGTAAGGGTTAAACGGCAATGTTAGTAAATGCTACAATGTGCCAGGCACTATGCACAGCCACAGTTTAACTTGGCTAATTGGCAGAACACTGAGAAGGAGACATAACTATTTCCCTTTCAAAAACTGAGGATCAGAGAGGTTAAGAAAGTTGTTTGGGGAGAAAACTGAGGACTTGATCACTCAACTCAAAACATGTTAGCTTAGACACTCCTGATATCTATTCCACTGGGAAGTCCTGCCCTTGAGGTTGTGGGGGGTGCTGGTACATTCCCATAAAACTATACATGCCCTGAAGGTGCTTCTCTCACCACTGTCACCCTGGGGCCTGACTTAATAAATGTCAGATGAATGTTAAATATTACTCAGAATCCACATGTCCAAAGAATCCAAAGGAGGGGCATAGTTGTCTTACTCACTGGAATATAAAAATCTAAATAAAGTTGTGAATTAAAATAATAAAATACATATTGAATAAAGTTAACTTTTCTTTTTACCTTAAGAAGAATTATAATTATAATGTTTAAAATAAAAAAGAAGAATTGTGATGTTTTACACAGGTAATGATAATGCTGTTGGAATAAATACAGCTTTGCTGTCTTCAGAGGTGGCAACTGAATCACTATTGAAAAGGCATAAAAGCCAGAAATGTAAAAACATTACTATCAGTTATCTGATAATGCAGATCATTCATATATTAATGAGGTTCAAATATGCACACTACAAGGACAGGAGGCTCTTTGGTCTTAGTGACAGAAAAAATGTTAACATATTGTTAGTGTGGGTGCCTTATAAAGTCTTGCCCTTTAGCCTGGGTCTATGGCCAGCCCTGGATTTGTGATAATTGCATAGATGGTCAGGCTAGATGGGCTGGTCTTAAAAAAATAAAGACATAAAAACTTTTCAACTTGAGTTGACACCAATAAAATATTAGGAAGTTAAATTTGCTGTAATGAAAGTTACATTCTGCATGTTACAGGTAGGCTATTTATGATTACCAATTTAAAAAACTCTCTAAGTGTAATAGTATGTGACAAAGACCAGAAAAGTTCATTTGTAAGTTTTCACAGAACTCTTTCTCCTATTACTGCCTGAGGATGTTCAGTGTTTGTCTGATCGTAGGACTCTCTGGTGCTGGAAGGAATACGGGTGAAAAAGGAAAATAAAGAGGCCAGAGACAGAAGGAAAGAGGAGAGTCAGATCTACATGAATTTTAGAGTTTGGGGCAGAGATGGGGTAGAAACAGGGCATGTGTGGGTAGATGGGTGCTTTGACTCACTGCTTTGTGTCATATGACTGGTTCCTCTTTGCCACCTCTTCTAGAGATTGCAGAAAAGAGTAAGACCACCTTTCAATGATTCTACAACGTTGGATTTTTCTTCCTTTGGAGGTGACTGACCATAAAGTAGCCTAGTTTTCTTTGCATTACATGTAAAACAGACTGATTTCATTCTTGGGTTTATCACAGATGTGCCTTTGCAGATTTGAATAATTAATCACTGTGACATACCAATAGAAATTAAAATTGTGCAATATATGAAACATTATAATTCAGAAAGCATGCAGAAAGAAAAAGTGAGAGGTTTTCAGAGTAGTTTTGATATGGAAGTAATCTATGTTACAGCATAATTTTTTCTCTAAAAAAGTATAAAAGATGACTTTTAGTCTAAGGCAAGGATTAAAATAAAAATGTGCTAGACAAAGCTGCAGTAATATCTCAAAGTCCTAAGAAATTGACCCATTATTTTCTAGCAGAGACTTATATTAGCTAAACAGGATTAGGAGTGTAATTCATGAAGTTCTTTGGCCGTAACAAATCCAGATGGCTTATAATTGAAAAACAGGATTGAAAACATGTTTTTATGTGTACTCTTAATAAATCTTTGGAATGAAGTATTAAAAAAATAAAAAAAAGAGCTATATAAAAAAGCTATATAAAAAAGAGGTATATAAGAAAATTCTAACAATTAGCAAGAAAAAATAGTTTTATCAGATGAAAGTCATAATATTATATACAATTATAATAGGTTGCATTTGCCTAAAGACAGTAATTTAACCATGACTATGGCAACTGAATGCCATAATGATATTTTGTAGAACTCTCTTATTTCTAAATGACAGGACAGAAAAACTAGATTCTCAAAGTCCTAAGAAGTAGACACATAAAAAATGCTTTGTTTTAAGTTTTAAGAATGTGGAGAACATCTCATTCTGGAGAAATCAGTTTCTAAGAAAATTGCGTAGTATTATTATAGGGGATCTCTAATAGGAGATAGGAACTGCAACAGGTCTGGGAGACCAGGCGACACTACACTTTTGCATGGTACCATTGTGTTTGTTTGGGTAATGCGTGCTGCTGTAACAGACAAACCCTGAAATCTCAATGTTTTAACACAGCCTTGTCTGCCACAAGTACAAAGTCACCCACAAAGGAACCTTAGAATTTTTAGTAGCCACAATAAAAAAAGATAGATAAAATGAATTTTAATGTCACTTAATCTATCTAAAATATTATCATTTTAACTTGTAATTTATATAAAAATTGAGATATTTTACATTTTTTGTATCCTTTGAAATCCAGGATCTAGTCTACATTTACAAAAATCTTAGTTTATACTAGCCTTGTTTCAAGTGTTCAACAGGCACATGTGGCTAGAAGCTACAGTAGTACTAGATGACAAAGTTTTAACACAATAGAATTCCTTCTCCATCCTTGCTATCTTTGATTCAATTGGGTATTTAATGTTAGTCTTCTGTATGCTGATTCAGGGACCAAGGTCCTTCCATCTTGTGGATCTATCTACCCCTAGGGGCTCAGAGAGCTTAATTTCTAGTCAGGATAAGGGAAAGACAGGAAGAAGAAGGCCCAGAAATGACACATCTTTCTATTCTGAAATAGGCACTGGACCCACCGGAATGCAAGCGGGCATTAGGAGACGCCATTTTGGATTGAGCGGTTGTTTTCCAGCAAAAACTCTGAGGAGGAACATGGATCTATAGGAAACTGGCAAAGTCTAAACTTCCATGTTTTGTTTTGTTTCATTTTGTTTTGCTTTGTTTCTCTCAAGAAGAGCAAACTACATGCTCATTTTAAAGTTTGTTTATGTTCCTAACACCAAGGCTGACTGGCTTTATCAAAGAGTAGAAGATAAACACACTCTGGTTTGGTGTTCACATGGCTCAGAGTTAGCAGTTTGGGTATGGGTGGGTATAGAGGCTAGCATTTCCACTATTGGCGAGCAGCCATAGGTCTATGACATGATAACTGTAAAGTTGTGCCAAGGTATGAATCTGCACTATAGTCTCTGAGGCTGGTTTGTCTGCATTAGCTCTCTAGTGAATGTTATGGCCACTATGGCTGAGTAACAAATTTCCCCAAAACGTAGTGCCCTAAAACAATTATTTACTATGTTCATGAATTATTTGGGTCAGCAATTTGGACAGAGTTGTTGTCTGGAGCCTGCGCTGGAAGACCCTGAAGCTGGGGGCTGGACTTATTTGAAAGATGATTACTCCTATGTCTGGAAGTCAATGTTGACTGTTGGCTGTGAGCCCTAGTTCCTTTCCACTCAGGCCTCTCCATGTGGGCTGACTCAGATCTTCTCATAGGATGATGACTGGTTCCCAAGGGCAAGCATCCCATAATACCATGGAAGGGGGGACCTGTGGTTCCATTTTATTCACTGAGACAATCACAAAGGTCCATCAAATTTCTAGGGCAGAAAAATGAGGCTCCATTTCTTGATAGGGAGTGGTAAAGTTCTGGAAGAACATGTGGGACTGCAAATATTGCTATGGCCATTTCTAGAAATACAATTGGCCATATTGAATGACTATGCTGAGCACCTCTATGAGTTTCAGAAGGTCACCATTCAATACTGAGTTACTCCCACGAAGACGTGAAAACATCTCTTGTGAAAAATGTTCTTAGAAATAAAACCAAATGCCGGTGTTGATGAAGGAAATGAAGAGTCAAGGAGAGATGGTTCTCAGCCAGAGAGTTGAAATATTAGATAAAGAGTGAAATGTTAGGGGCGCCTGGGTGGCGCAGTCGGTTAAGCGTCCGACTTCAGCCAGGTCACGATCTCACGGTCCGTGAGTTCGAGCCCCGCGTCAGGCTCTGGGCTGATGGCTCGGAGCCTGGAGCCTGTTTCCGATTCTGTGTCTCCCTCTCTCTCTGCCCCTCCCCCATTCATGCTCTGTCTCTGTCTGTCCCATAAATAAAAAAAACAAAAAAAACAAAACAAAACGTTGAAGAGTGAAATGTTAAAGAGTACAGTGGTTAAGGAAAAAGAATCCACCTAAAACAAGTGTGTTACTATTTCTGCATGAATTTATATGCTGTCTAAAGACTTGGAGACTGTGAAGGTCTTGGAAAGTCTGCCTAGTGATGGCCTAGGTCAAACTATTCATCCCATAAAGAACGATGTTATTTCAGTAACTCTATGGAAATGGTGAAATAATGGAACAATAGGACAGTTTGATTCAGTTCATCAGAATTCATTAAAACCCAGCCATCAATGAGGTTGATAACTATAATTCAGACAGATGTAAATGGCAATGCCTTGACAAATAGCATCCAGTTGGTATAGAACTTCAGCTGAGGGTGGGAAGTATAGGAAGAGGAGTCTGCTGAGGGCAGGTGCCAATAAGAACCCTAGTCCAGAAGGCTGGGGTAAAGAGCAGGGCGCTGAGCTCTGGGAAGTGGAATGCAAAGACTCAAGACAGAGGCCCCATCACACAGTCTTGGCAAGCACAGCAGAGTCTAGAGGAAGGCTGTGGGTTGAAGGACAGGAGGAAGACTTTAGCATCCTAGGTTCATGGTCCATACGCTGGACTTCAGCAAACTGAGTCCTAGCCCTTGCTTGTGTCAGCGGTGCCAACTGGGCAGTCCTAGGCCTACATACTAAGCATGCAGAGGCTGAAAAGATTTAGGCCAGGCATTCAGAGGAGTGCTACTCACCCTCGTGGGAGACTGGTTTTTGTTGGGGGAGCAGGAGGTCTGGCATCTCCCAAATGAAGCAGTTGTATATTTAAATTATTACAATATGGAAATTTATCAATAATTTGTGGCATGTTTATCATTCTGAAAATCATTCTGAAAATTATAATTATTTTGGAAAGAAAGATCACTATTGATTACTCAAAAAAATAGAATAAATTGAGCGTCTTGTTACGATGTATGTATCAGTTATAGATACCTTAAGATGTCTTAAATTATTTCATCTGCTCTTGGACCCATAGAAATATGCCCCCAGCAAACACAATCCTGCAGTTATTCGTGACTCTCCAAATTCATTTGTGTCAAAACAAAACTAAAGTTTCCCACTTAATAAAAATGAAAGGGTAATAGACTTGAACATTTACTGCATGTTTTTTGGGTATGCCTTAATCTCCCCCTTGGCTAAGTTGCCATCATATAAATCAGGCCCTTAAGTTATCATTGTTATAGTAGCAATAAAAATAATAATAAAAGTACTGTGAGGTCAGAAAATGTCAAGAACAGTCAGAAAAATGAGAGAGACATAAAACAAAGTATAAAAGACTAGCTAGGATTGGAAAAATTCAGGTACTGTACCTCCAAGTGTATTCCAGCAGGAGGTAGCTGCCACTGCTGTTTTATTTAATGAGCCTCCACATAAATCCCAGCTGCTAACCATGTGATAAGTCCATCTCTGCAAACAAGAGACCCCATTCTCTATCGGTGTTCAGTCCTGGCTGCCACTAATGGGAATTTCACTTATAATAAGGGAAAAAACAGATCTTGAAATGCTCCTTTGGATTTGTGTGTTTTTTTTTTTTAACATTTAAACATTAATTGGTTTGACTCCATTTGTGTGTGTGTGTGTGTGTGTGTGTGTGTGTGTGTGACAAAATTAATATGTAAACTTTCTAGATCCAAATACATGAAAAAAAGGAAGAGAGGAAGTTCTGGATATTTGAAATATTTTTTAATGTGAAAAAGATATAAAGACATTTTCATGGATTACCAGAGAGAGAATTTAGACTGTAAAGTAGAAATAAAGCCTAAAGAAATTTCATAAGCTTCCGATAATGAGTGAATAGAGAAAAGAGAGGAACTTGTTTGGAATTTTATTTTTGAAGGACACACATACTTTTGTAACTTTCTTGACACTAAGGTTTCAGTGGTTGATCCACCATTTTCATACTGGAGTGTGTGCAGGACTGAAATGGAGACTTGCACCTGGTAACGGAGGCTCAGCTGGTGGGGAGCAGTGTGGGAGAATGGAGAACACAGCCCTAAGGCAGACAGGCGAGGAGCCCAGCCCTGCCACGTGCTCACCGTGCAGCCTTGGCAGGTGACCTACCCTCTCTGTCTCAGTCGTCTAGATGTCAAATCGGAATATTAATACCCAGAGGTTAGAACAGGCAATGAGGAAAGGCTTGGCAAACCAGCCAGAAGCAGGCACAGAGAGGAAACCATGAGTCATGAGGCAGGGACCAGGAGACTACTACCAAGGCACAATAGTCAGGAGGGCGATCCAGAGTTCATATCAGGAGGTGAAGAAATATGGGGGTGGGGGGAGAGGAGATAGACTCAAAGGATCCAGAGAGAAATTTCATAGGTAAAGAATGCCTTTTCAGGGTGCCTGGGTGGCTCAGTCGGTTGGGCATCTGACTTCGGCTTAGGTCATGATCTCACAGCTTGTCAGTTTGAGCCCCGCGTTGGGCTCTGTGCTGATAGCTCAGAGCCTGGAGCCTGCCTCGGATTCTGTGTCTCCCTCTCTCTCTGCCCTTCCCCTGCTCATGCTCTGTCTCTCTCTCTCTCAAGAATAAATAAACATTAAAAAAAAATTTAAAAAAAGAATGCCTTTTCACATTGTGTACTACACTGGATGGATGCTTCGATGTCTTCAAAATTAAAAAGAAAAGCAGGGGCTAGAGCACACAAATGCATTTATTTGGGGGCTTTTGTGTTGATTTCTAAGAAGCATGGATCAGTTAACTCACAGGCATGTGGTGACTGTGTTGGGGTCTCTTAGCTGAAGTACATGAGAAGGTTTGATGAAAACAGTGGAGGGAAGAAAGTGGCCATTTCTGATATTTAACTAGCAATGGAGAGGGAACAATAAGGGCTACAGGTGATGACATCATTACTCTAGGGAAGAAAATAAGAACTTCGGTCAGAATTCTACAAAGGTCTCACTTTAGGCCAAACTTCATTCTAGCTAGTTAGAAGTATCAAAGCTCCATATGGCTCAAACGCTGCTGATGCAACTTGGCACTCTATATTTTAAGTAAAATAATTTAAAAAAATTTTTAATGTTTATTTATTATTGAGAGACTCTGTCACAGAGCGTGAAGAGGGGAGGGGCAGAGAGAGGGGGGCACACAGAATCTGAAGCAGGCTCCAGGCTCTGAGCTGTCAGCACAGAGCCCGATGCGGGGCTCAAACTCACAAACTGCGAGATCATGACCTGAGCCGAAGTTGGTCGCCTAACCAACTGAGCCACCCCGGCGCCCCTTAGGTCAAATAATTTTAACTCTTTAAAACACCAAATGTTTGATTTAATTATCTTGGGTTTCTGGGTCATTTCCTCTCCCTCAATTTGTTAGTGCAATATTGCAACACAATTCTGATGTTAACCATCCAGAGTCAGACTCCACAGATCAAAGGATGTAGCTCCCAACAAGAATGCTCTCACTTCTGATGCAAGCCACAAGTTTTTTGGGGTCCCCAGGCCACTGTACTTCTCACTAACTGGCTACAAATTCAAGGTGTTTCCATGACTCCCTTCAGGTTTGATATTTTGTTAGAATGACTCACAGAACTCAGGAAAATGTTATTTGGTACAAATTAAGGATACAAATTAAGACCAGTAAAATGAAGGGACATAGAGGATGGTCCAGGTGGGTCCCAAAATTGAAGCTTCTGTGTCTTCAGGACAAGAAACCCTCCCAACACACCTAATATGGTTACCAGCCAGGAAGCTCCACTGAGCCTTGAGTCCAGAGTTTTTATTGGGTGTCCATTGTACATGATTGGGTGTCCAATACGTGATTGATTGAATTACTGGCTGTGGGGTTGAGTTTAGTCTCCAGCTCCCTTCTCCCCAGAGGCCAGGAGGTTGGGCTGACCTCATGTGGCTCAACGCTTCTACCCTCCAACCACGCTGGGTGGCCTGGGTCAGGCCCTGTCCTCAAGCTATCTAGGGGTCCATATGAGTCTCCACATTAGCATAAACTCAGGATGGTTCAGGGGGCCCACCATGAATAACAAAGATGCCCCTATCACTCTGGAAAGTCCAAGGATTTAGTCTTCCTTCCAGGAATGAGGGGAAAAGGCCGGTCAAATTCTTAAATATACAAGCTAGATGAAACCAAACAACAAATTTTCTTCTCTCTTTTTAAAATTTTTTAAAATGTTTATTTCTTTTTGAGAGAGAGAGAGAGAGCATGAGCAGGCGAGGGGCAGAGAGAGACACACAGACACACACACACACAAAATCTGAAGCACCCTCCAGGTCATCACAGAGCCCGATGCAGCATTCAAACTCACAGTGAGATCATGACCTGTGCCCAAGTTGGATGCTTAACTGATTAAGCCACTCAGGTGTCCCCAAATTTTCTTATATCATCTTGCTGTTGGTAGCATAGCTAATTATTGTGCTTATATTCAGATGAGTGGCAGTCTCACTCCTGTTTAAATAATACTTAAATTTATTAGCTTCCAGAATTAAAACAATTTGTAAACCACTCTGATATATTTTATTATTTTCCCCCATCTTGTATCCATAAAGATACATTTTTTTAAAATTCTTAAATATATGGGGTTGCATTTGTTGTGACTGAAGTTCTTATACCTTTTCATGAAATGCTTTTCCCATTTTCAGGGTCACCTGGAAAATCCCATTTTTCTGCTGACAATCTTATTAATCTTATTTACTTGTTGACAAATCCATACATAAACAGTGTCACTCCAGTATGACAGCTCAAGAATAAGCTTTCAGGATTTAGGGTTTATTATTTAGATAAGCCACTTTTGTGAAGAAGACAAACCAATAATTAATAATAAGAATAAGAGCTCACATATTGAACATCTTCAATGTGTTAGGCACAGGACTTTGTCAAAACTCATACAGGAAGAGGCAGAGTTGGGTTTTAGGCTCACTTGTTTGACTCAAGCATCTAACTGACTGATGTGTCTTCTTTTAATAGATACAATTTGATGATGTAACAAGGCAAATTATCTATGAAATTCCCAAATTTGTTCAAATATTAAGGTTTCCAATAGTTGCAGTTAAAACAGAAATTAAATGTGAATTTCTATATATCTCTGAATATAGCAAGGAACATATGATTCACAAATTTCAATTCACTATCAGCAATCTTGATACTTGGGGATTAAAGTATAAAGAAGTTCTGTTTGCTTATACCTGCTGACTCTCTTTACCTCTTTTGTGTTAGGTTGGATAATGGTCCTGCAAAGATGTCCATACCCTAACTCCCTAACCTGTGAATATGTTACTTTACATGACAAAAGTGATTTGAATATGTGATTAAGGATCCTGAATATGGGAGATGATCCTGGTTATCTGGGTGAGCTCAATGTAATCACAAAGTCCTTAATAAGGTCAACAAGAGGACTGGAAAAGGCAGAGAGGATGCTGTGGAAATGAAGCAGAGATTGGAGTGGTATGCTGTGAAGATGGAGGAAAGAGCCACAAGCCAAGGAATACAAGCAGACTGGAGAAGCTACAAAAGGCAAGGAACAGATTCTCCCCTAGAGCCTCCAGAAGGAGCACAGCTCTGCTGATACTTGATTTTAAGTCTGTTAGACCCATTCAGACTTCTGACCTCCAGAACTATAAGATAATAAATCTGTGTTTGTCTTAGTTTGCTCAGGCTGCCCCCCAAAACACCAAAGATTCAGTGGCTTAAACAACAGTTATTTTCATACAGGTCTGGAAGCTAGAAGTCTGAGATCAGAGTGGCATGTTCAGTTACTGGTAAGAGTTCTCTTCTTGGCTTATACCTGGGAGGCTTCTCACTGTGCCTTCACATAGTGGAGACAGAGTGAGCAAACCCTAGGATCTCTTCCTCTTCTTAAAAGGGCACTAATCTCATCATGAGGGGCCTACCCTCATGACTTTATCTCAGTCTAATTATCTCCCCAAATCCCCATCTCCAAATGTCATTACACTGGGGGTCAGCACCTTAACACATGAATTTTTGGAGGACACAAGTCAGTCCATAGTAGTGTTGTTCTAAGCTATTAAGTGTGGGGATTTGTAGCAACAGCAAAAGACATTAATACACCCTTTTCCCTTCTTTTTCTAGGTAAATGAAATGAACATTTTACTATACTAACTATACTGAATAATACTGTTACTGTATATTTGAAATTTGCTAAGAGAGTAGATCTTAAAAGTTCTCAACACAAGAAAAAGATTTGTGACCATGTTGTGATGGATGTTAATTAGACATATTGTAATCATTTCACAATACATACAGTAAATATTGAATGATTATGTCATACACATGAAACTAATATAATGGTATATATCCATTATATCTCAATTCCTATTCTTGGAATATTGTGTGCATTTTGGTATATTTAGTAAAGATGAAAACTGAACATATTCTTTAATTTTAAAACTGTGTATAACATAGTGCTGAATTAGGGGTGCCTGGGTGGCTCAGTCGGTTGAGTGTCCGACTTCAGCTCAGGTCATGATCTCGCAGCTCGGGAGTTCGAGCCCCGCGTCGGGCTCTGTGCTGACAGCTCAGAGCCTGGAGCCTGTTTCAGATTCTGTGTCTCCCTCTCTCTCTGTCCCAACCCACTCGCATTCTGTCTCTGTCTCTCTCAAAAATAAATTAACATTTAAAAAAAAACATAGTGCTGAATTATACTTGTTTTTAAAATCAATTTCAAATTAATCAATATATTATATGTAAACAATGTAAAAAATTAAATAGTGCTTAAAGACATTAAAAAAGCAGAATCCCCTTATATCCTGCTCCTCCCAACTTTTAACACTTATAATAATTTGCCAAATAATGTGTCTGTTATTTTCTGATTAATCCATTTTAGACATTACCTTCTGACTTCCTATTATAGCAGATGGAGATTTTTAATATATTTGCATACTTTTCCACCCTACTGTACATCTATAATTAATTCTCAATTTTGTGTTAGATCTTCATTCACAGTAGTCATTATTGATTTCTAAATAAATGTTACCCAACTTCTGAATCAACCAGCAGATTAGGATTTCAACTCCTTTCTTAGAAATCTCTTCCCTCTCCCTACCATACTTATACATGGTTTTTTTTTTCATTTGATTAGTCTACTTTGTATAGCCGAATTTTCTCATACCCTTCAATTCTCTATAAAATGCAATTTAACTGTCCATGACTTTAAAGTACTCAAGTACTTATTGTTACCTTTTAATTTTTTTTCCTATAGACACATCTCCTTAAGCCCTCCACCTTCATTTATTAATTGCTCTAGACCTGCTGCTGTTGTCTTCTTGGGACTTCTTTTGTTGTCATCTTCAGAATTCCCATGTCCTGTTTGTGTTACATCTCCTACTCCTACATACCCTTCTCTTTCTTGGTTTACTTACTTGTTTCAGTGGAGTATATTCTTGGGTAGTTTTCTCAAAAAGTACACAGAGGATAATTTCTTTAAAAAGTTACACATTTGAAAATGTCCATCGTATCTCAACCAGATTTAGAATTCAGATTAAAAATCATTTCCAAGGGGCACCTGGGTGGCTCAGGTTGGTTAAGCGTCCAACTTCAGCTCAGGTCATGATCTCATGGTTCATGAGTTCAAGCCCCACGTCAGGCTCTGTGCTAACAGCTCAGAGCCTGGAGCCTGCTTTGGATTTTGTGTCTCTCTTTCTGCCTCCCCTTGCTCCTGCGCTCATGCTCTGTCTCTCTCTCTCTCAAAAGTAAATAAACATTAAAAAATTAAAAAAAATCATTTTCAAATTTTAGAAGGCTTTGCTTCATTGGCTTCTCATTTCAATGTTGGAATAGACATACATTGCCATTTTTGCTCCTAATTTTACTCTTGATCATTTGTGTGAAACCTATGTGTACTGCTGGAAGTTTTAGGATCTTCTCTCTGATCCCAACGCTGAACATTCACAGTAATGGTCTTTGGTGTGGGGATCTTTGTTCATTCACAGAGCAAGACACTCACAAAGCTTTGGCAATCATATTCTTCAGTTCTGGGAATTTTTCTTCAAATAGTGATTTGGTAATTTCCTTCTATTTTCCATTTTCTCTCAGTTTGAAATTCTTATTAGATGCTTTCACTTTGCAATATATTCTCTGTTCTCATATGCTTCATCTTCATGCGGGTATGTTCCAGAGTTTCGTTCTTGATCCCCTTTCTCTATACTCACTCTAATAGCAATCTCTTCCAGTCTCAGCAAATGACTTCTTGAGGTTTCTTTGGGGCACTAAGGGGAGCTTTCCTGGGCCATTATAAATTCCCAGATACCTCATCTTCTATGGTAGTCTTGGAACCCATGATAAAATGACTGTGAATTTGTGATGTACTTCTCTACTCTAGAATGATTTTAGGAATCTATGGGGCTGTTGTAGGGGTATAGATATGGGTTAAAGTGAGCCTAAAAGCTCCAGCTGCCTTTAGAACAGTTACAAGAAGAAATTCAGGTAAACTGATAAATTCCTATGTTCCTCTAAAGTAGGTCTGAAATCTGAATGGGGAACTATAAATGACCTACTTCCAGAAGTTCACGAAATTAAAGCCTAATATATGCCTTTAAGATGTCTATTTACTTGATGAGTCTGTTCTTGTGTTAAGTGAATGCAGTCAACTCCAAGAAATCTGGATGCTTCTAAACTGCCCTAGGTGAAGGCTAAGGGTACTTTACATGCAGAGGTGATAGATATAGTATATTGTGAAGGCAGCTAATCTTCCTCCTTTAAAATGCCAAAGAAAGTTAAAAGCCCTTCGGGGGATAATTACTATCCTTTCCTTTCCTGCACTGCAATTTTATGGTCACCTGGAATAGTGGGTACTCATTTTGCTTAGTATTCATGAATGCACACAAATTCTCTGCCTTAAGGTTGAGAGCTTTTCCCAAATGCTCAAGACTTAACAGAAAGTTTGACAGTTCAGGGCCAAAAAATGAAGAGATGTTTGTACTGAGCTTAAATTACAGTATGCCTTGGTCTAGCAGGACAAGGAATCCACCAGGATGGGAGAAGGTGAAGTGATGGAAAGGGCTTTATATGCTTATGTGGGAATGGCTTAGTTTTAAATGGGCAGTAGATGGAGAAAAATATGCTAAACTAAAGATGGGAAAATGAACGATGTCCTATGAGGGCATGTTTTAGTGAAAAAGAAAATAAAACAAAACAACAACAAAACCAACAAAGCATGGTTCTGAGATCTATATGAGAAGTTTATTCTAACCTTTGAAGTGAATGTATAAGCCATTTTTCAATGCCACAAACAACACCCAGTGAGGTCTTTCTTTTATAAACCCATGGAGATTCCCACAGTTAAATGAGTACATTCCAAATCCTATTTCTTTATATCTACTCTACTCTGTGGATTTCTCAATCTAATATATCCCCTATAAAACCAGTTTATTGAGAAAAAACTTGGAAAACTGTAGCATCACTCAGGTAGTGCAAACATGGAGAGCTTGGTGTTTGATAGTGTAAACATGGGATCGCCAGTTACAAATGGTTTTATGTCTAAGGATAGGGTCAGAGAGAGGTAAGCTACTGGAAATCTACCTGCCTTGAGACAGCTTGGCCTCAGCCTGACTTCATGAAAAAGTAGGGTTAATATTGTTGTCTCAGGACAAAGGAAGGATAAAATATCATTTTCAAAACTTCTTATCAACTCTGAATATTAATGATAGTACCCAAATAATTTTACAGATTGATTAAAAGCTATATGTATTATGTGAAAGGATTCTCATATGTGTACTATATAGGACATACTTGTCATTATTACCCTAGGGAATATAAAATCCATTTGGAACCTTTGAAAAGAAGACAGAAATGTCCCATTCCAGACCAAATGTATTTAAATGTTAATAATATCCTTAGTGTTCTAAATTAATGTATTTTTATATAAAGATTTATATATGCTACCAAAGACTTTGAAGTAGTGACTTTTTTGTTCTGTTTTGTTTTTAAATGATCAGCTATACCTAAACCCATGTGGTATCAAAGTTACACAAATACATACAATGTCAGTCTAACTGCTTAAATGACTATGTAGAATCTAACTACTGATTTTCCTCCCAATCTCCTTTTCTATATGTATATCTTTTAAAACCTCTATTAGAAAGAAGATTTAGGTACTACGGTTCCTAATGGAGAATAATTAAAAGGTGGAAGAAAACTTTCAGATTTAAAAATAATAACCATACAATGACAAATAGACAAATTATAGGAATTATGCCTTGAATTCAAATAGAATTTGGAGATAAAATACTTCTAAACCTGAAGTCCACATGAAATGCTTCAATACTAGAATGGGCTTTGTAATAAAAAGAACATGTACATAGATGTTCTATTCTGAAAACAGTTCACGCACATTAAGTCATTCACATTTTATTACACTCAGGTTAAACAGCTCTTTGATTTAAAAGTATATAAGAAACATTTGCAACATGACACTAAAGAGGCACTTGAATGAGTTTTGATAATTTATCATAAAGCATAATCTATATTTGCAATGACCCTCTTTCTAAAAACCAGTGGAGCCAAGGGGTAGGAAGAAGACAGGGCCTGGCCAGTTCCCTTCTTTCTATGCCACATAAGCAGGATGTCTGTAGCCAAAGAGAAAGTTGTAATCAGAGCTGTTACCTCAGTCGGAATGAGTTTCTCTCCAAGTATATGCACAGGGATGTATACACACTTCCTTATTAATCACCACAGGACCCAAGAGGTCTCTGTGGCCAGGAACCATGGACAGGGCCCTGGGGAGCGATCCCTGCAATGCTAGCTAGCTCCAGAAGTCCACCCACCTTCACATTTTCTCCTTGAGGCTTACAGCACACTGGGGTTCTTCTATCTTGGTTTGGGAAGATATGGAGAAAAAAATGTATACAATTTGTTATTTTTCACTAAGACCATACTCCAAAAAATAGTATTAAAAAACAAAGCTGGTTCAGTTATAAACTATGTTGTTAACTATGTGTATTTCCAATCACTTGGGGCGCTTTAAAAAAAATTTTCAGGCTTCACTTCTGCAGATTGCAACTAGGTAAACTGGTGAGGGGCCTGGGAACTTCTAAATTTATAAAGCTCCCCAAGTGCTCTTAACGAATAAACCATGTTTAGAATCTCAAATTTGATGCTATTTTGGAAATTTTCCTTGGGATGCTAACTTCTCAAATCATAACCCTCAAATTTTATGTCACTTTGGAATATTGAACTACTACATATATTTGCTCTTTCAGCAACATAAAAATTCACTTATTCATCTCCCCATTTCAGTTAAAAATAACACAAAATATTAATTTGCTGCATTTTCCATCCAAATGCTCACTTTATTTTAATAGCAAGAAACTTGAGGAAGCAGAGAATAACATTTTCCCTTCCTCAGCACTCACTAAAGATCCCATTCCTCAAACTGCAGTGATTTTTACACATATACTATGCTCATAGGGGTGCTTTTCCCATTTACTAATAATAGGTCAGAGAAAAATTATATTGTTTCTAATGAGAAATGTTTATCTAAATGGCTCAAGGAAGTAAACAGAATGGTGTCACTATACCCACATCAAGTGACCACTGAGGATAACCTAAATTTTATAGCTAGCATGGTAAAACCACAAGTGTACCTGGTAAAAAGAATTTTCTCAATTCCCTCTTTAGGTAATAAATATATAACAGATTTCTTTCTACCTGTGTCCACTTTCTATGAGATTGAAAGCTCCTCCTCAAGAAGAATTTTATGATGTTCTGATTTGTGTGATGCAAAACACAGTGGTAAGTGCATGTCAACTGTCAATACCATCATCACTATCAACATCATAGTTGTTGTCATTTGAAAATATTCAGTTTCATGTACTTTACATTGTGTTAAATCCCTTATAAGACTCCTATGACAGAGTACTATTATTATATTCATCTTTATAAACAGAGAAACTGAAGCACAAAGAACTTCAGACTCACTCAATATTTCACAGTTAGGAAGTGGCAGAGCCCGCACCTGAACCCAGGAGATCTGGCTCAGAACTGATGCTGTGGAATTTTGCTCCATGGGACATCTTTCACATAGAACACAGGATAATTAAGGCACTTGGAGTTCCCAATGAGCAATGCCTCCAGGACCCCTCAATAATTATCAGACCCCATGCCTTTGCACATACCAGGACAGGCTTGTTAACACGTCAAAATACGTGTTCTTTGATGATAGGCAGGGCACTGTAGTTCTCTGTTTCAACTTTATCTCTGACTCATTTTGGAGTATTAGTGCCAGGAATGTCACATAGTTATTTCCTGGTTTTATATACTCAAAAGTACTCCTGGAAAACGCCCTACTGCAATTCTTTTTACAAAGAAGTAAAAGGACACAAAGTTTTCACAGTCTCTCAGTTTTGGTTTCGATCTCAATTTATGCCACTTCAGAAAAGCACTCATTTTATTCCATAGTTTTAGAAATTTCAACTATGACAACATACTGAAAAAGGCCAATCTTTCCTAAATTCTGATTTAAGAGTTTACTTCTAATTACACAGCAATCATACACACACACACACACACACACACACACACACACACATCTTAAGGTAAACATTTTAAGGATTTTAAAAGCTATTATTGAAAATGCAACTCCATACAACTATGTTATGATTTTCAAATAAGTGACTATAATAGACAATTTTGAAAGAAGGTGGATTTTGAAGGATGTATTAAGTAAACCTTCCTGGACTCATTTGTTCTCAGGTAAGAACAGAACCTGTAGAACCACTGAGTCTTGTGTAAACCCTTTGTGTGGGAGGCTCTGGAACATCACCAGATTTTCTGGAAGCTGGTATATGAGTGAGGAGCATGTGGAGGTTAGTAATGAGAGTCTCTTTTTGATCAGAGGGCTTTATAATTCTCCCTGCAGCCAGCAACCCACTGAATCTTCAAGAGAAAGCATTCCTCCTTTTGGCGCATTACGTGTTTGGGAGTCCTCCAAGTGAATGTCCCTTAAATGTCAAACAGAACCAGGCACTATAAAGTTCTGTTTTGCCAGCGCCTTCCTTGCAACCAGATCCCACTTTTTGGTTTTGGCACCATATACCTTGGAGAGTAAGAGACAGCTTTGTTGACACCTACACTGGGGGTGTGAACTGCAGGCTATGACACATCGATGGCAGCACAAACCTGCATTTTGCTTGCTTCAAAACATGCTTGTTACTTATGGGAAGTAGCCATATAAATTTAGTAAGGCAGGAAGCTGGACACAAATAACACAGAAACCCCCAATTTTATTTCTGTCTCATGTATGCTGTTCTAGGCCCAGTCTTCATGAGCCAGTAAAGAGGCGTTTCAATCACCACTACTTATTTTTAAATACAAACTTTCTAAACCTTTACTCCTAACAATCCCCAGGATATCATTTAGCTCAAACATCAGTGAGCAAAGGGCCTTAGAACTGGGGAGCTGGAGCTAAAGGAGGAGAGTGAATAGGGAAATGGAAGTGAGGGAGAGAGGGTTGCTCATTCAGTCCAGGCCCAGAGCTTCCCCCTGGCCAAAGAGTCAGCCATCCCCTCCTTCTTGACCTCAAGTTCAGGTAACAAAAAAACAGGTTCTCTTTAAAATATCAAATTTCTCAGGATTTAATTTCTAATGATATGAGTAACCCTGATGTGGTGGATCAGACTGTGTATATTGCTGAGGCCTAAGCTTCAGCAAGGTAGTGTCTTTTAACAAAGGATGAGGTGTTATACAGCCCAGATGCACTTCAACCAAGAATCTTTGGTCTAGTTTTCATTTTGAAATTGTAATATCTTTGATGGGTATATGGGAAACAATGATCAAGATCACTTTGATTTTAAATCGGAAGGTCTTCATTCTTGTCAAAGTAGGCTAAGGAGAGAAAGAAAATAGAACTCTGGTTTTCCTTATGTACTTGGTCACATTTCAGAATAAATAGATGTTACATGACCCTAACATGGAAAGGATCACAAAGGAAGAAAGTCAAGAGAAATTGGTTAAGGGACTGGGGAGTGAGGGAGAATTAAAATTGGAGAGAGACTCTGGAGAAGATAATTCTTGGATACATGCATATGCTATTCATTCAACACTATACCTTATCATTACCACACAACTGATTTCAGAGTTACATCATATTCAACAAACCCCTAGACTTTATTCCTAGATAAAACAGTTTGGGGACTTTCTCTTTGAACAGAGAAGAAAACCCATCCTTACTTCAAATGCTTCCCACACATTGATATCATTTACAGATTCATTTGAATTAACAAACTCTTCAAGGGTTAATTAAGCTAACAGATCATTCACACCTTGGCTTTGATTTTTTCTTAACAATTAAAATCCCAACTAGGTATGATGATCTCAGTGATTCAGAGCTCTGCTGTGAGGAAAAGAGCAGAAACTTGGGGGAATGCAATAGAATGGTCATGTATTCACCTGCTCAGGGCTGGCCTTCACCTCTCTCCCCTTGGCCATGTGGTCCTCCCTCCCTTCCATCTTAATGAAGGCTGCCTGATGACACCCATATGGTGGATGACTTTTGGAAACCACTCCTTCTGAGAAACACGGTCTCCAAACTAGGTTTTCAAAGTAAATAAGGTCTAGTTTAAGTAATGTGATATAAGGAAATAAAGAGACTTCTGATTCTGAGAACTTGGGGAGTGAATCCCAGCAACTCCCAACTGAAGACCAGTTATATTGATTCTAATAAAGTTTTGGGTTTCCTCATTTGTAAAAACAGATAATCTGTCTGGTCTGTCTTAGAGGGGCCAGTGTGAGGCCAAATGGAGGTGGCATCTATAAAGGGTTGGCACAGTGTGCTTATGGCTCCTATTAAAGTTCACTTCTTTATGGTCCTGCACAATACTCATCATCTCCAGGGAGCTGTGAAGCAGACACAGCCTTGTCACGCAGCTGCACTAGGTGGATGTTACTTTGCATCTGAATGCACAGACATGGGCTTGGGCCTCCAAGAACAGAGTCACACCAGAAGATGTTGAGGTTTGGGAGCAAACTTCTGGGGAGAGCTTCTGCCAACCTTTGTGGAGAAGAAAGTGTCATTTCCTCAACTCTGTGAAACAACACTATAGAGAAAACTGCCTTTTTAAATAATTTTTAAATAATAATTTTTTTAAATATTTACTTACTTTTGAGAGAGAGAGACAGAGCGTGAGGGGAAGAGGGCAGACAGAGAGGGAGACACAGAATCTGAAGCAGGCTCCAGGCTCTGAGTTGACAGCACAGAGCCCAAATCAGGGCTCGAGCCCATGAACTGTGAGATCATGACCTGAGCTGAAGTCAGACGCTTAACTGACTGAGCCACCCAGGCTCTCCGAGAAACTGTCTTTCAACTACCATCTTGTTTCACTAAGTTCGAAGTGTGGCAACCTATGAGCAGAACTCTGGAGTTCTGTAGGGAGGTCTGGAGACTATAACCCCTGAAAGGCGAGGTCCTGGTTTAGGGCTCTGGATACAAAAGATCTGGGCAGCAGGCAGCCATCACCTTATCCTTGCTCCTGGAAAGGTATGCTCCAAGGACACGGTCTACTTCCAGGCACTCTTTGGAATGCAGTCCTGACTACGAGGTCCCACAGTCAGCACAGCCTGCCCTAAGTTTAGAAACCAAAGTTATTTGTAAAACTTCCCCATTCTTCAAGACCCGTGTTAAAACTACCTTTCAGAAGTGAGGGATATGCTTTCTCTGAGCATGATGGCCTTTATGAAGGCCCCAGGTATACATTTCTAGTTTGTTCCTTTGAGTTTTAAAACTGCAAGCCTTGCTATTTATATGAAGGAGGATGTTCCCTTGCTGGAGAATACTAGTACACAGATTATTGTTGTTGTTCAAGTTGCCAATCCTGGTAGCTATTCAGGAGATAAGTAATTAGTAACAGTTTTGTTGGACCATGAATATCAGAGATTCATACCCTTTGAGTGGAACCTTAATACAGCAGTAAAGGTTTATAGCTATATAAAGCTGTCCAGCTGGAGTGGAAGCAACCCACAACATTTTCCATGCAAAACCCACTCACATGATGCATTCCCCACCCCATCTTGCTCTGTTGGAGAGGCAGGGAAGAAGAAACAGATGTTTGCACAGGAATTTTCCCAGGGCTTAATTCAAGAAGCTAAAACCGTGAGCACACCTGAGCAAATGAGACCTGGATCCGGCAGGTAGCGCTGGGCCGTAGCCCCATGTTTCTGTAAGACTATGCTTTACGAACATGGAGAGGCACAGAGTAGGAAAAACAAAGACATTTTCATTCTGTAAGTTTGGAATTCTATCCATTTGCTGTAGTAATGTTTAGTTTTATCAGCTTTCCAGAGGGGACAGTGTAGAGCTACAGTATTTTTAGCTTGTTGAATTTTTCAGTGTTTAAATATATCTCAGAGAAAACACCTCATCTAATGCTACACCCCTTCCCCATATATAAATGACAGTGAATATTCTAATGCTGAAATACGCACTGACCTTAAAAAGCAATGTCTCAAGCACTGCTGGTAACAAACTTTAGATTTGGACATTTACCTAACTGTGTTAAACAAAGGCCTGTATTTGCTTAATGAGATGCAGTACTACGTAAGGAAAGTGAAAAAAAAATCATTGCAACAATTTCACTTGATTATTCCAATGCAAAAGAAAATCTACTTCCTAAAATACTGTACCGAAAGTACAAGTCTTCATTTGCGAATCTGAATTGTACCTATGTTACTATCATCTTAATGAATGTATAAGTATCGGCAACACCAGTTAGCTCATGGCCTTGTATACAGTCAGTATTCAATAAATGTCACTTGACTTGAACTGAAGGACAAGACAGAATTCTGTGAGATTAAAAGAAAAGAAAGTTTCTACAAAGCAAGCATTTTCTATAATAGGCATATCTCAAACTAATAGGCAGGAAGTATATTTAAAAAAATGTTTTTGCTTTAGGTCTAAAAGATTTTCCTTTCCAACTATAAAACAGCTGAAATCATGTATCCTCAGCCCAACGTAATTTCACGCCTAATTTATGGAAACAGAATACCAAAGGGCTCTGAAAGGGAGAGGGCAGGCAGGAGGGAAAGGATAGTGTGACATTAACACAGGGACCTGCTACTCTGTTGTTTGGCAGGGAGAAGCCTGGGCGATTCTACCCTACTGGGCGGCACAGTAAGATTCCAGCAAAAACATGTGTTATGAGGAGAGGAGGGGGTACTCAGCTGAATGAACTTACTGTTACCTTTTTCCCCCCTAACATAAGTCTTCTTTTTCCTGATACTGTCTGAATTTGAAACATCTAATTTAATCCGTTGGAGGGCCAGTCTTCCTTTTATTTCCTGTCTGTACTGAAGCAGTCGCCTGTTTCAATTACGACTTTCTCCAGCTCCTACATTTCTTGTGCTCCAGCTGGCTCAAAGTGCACTTCCTTGGAAGGTAAAATGCACTAACTGTGCTGATCGGAGACTGATAGCTGGAGAGCCACAATATTTAATAGCTGCACTGATAAGGAGGTTTAAAAAAATCCATTTTTGAGCCTAAACAAAAGGATATTATGTAGCTGTATGTTCAATTAAGATCTAGTTAAATTCTTTTTTCCCATTATGTGGAACTTCATGCAGGCAGCCGACATAATTCATAGTGTTATGGCAAATTTCATCGGCACTGTATGTTTGAGAAATGTTTCCCTCCTGCTTTTCAGTTAGTTACTGCTGATTTGGGACCAGCTTGGTGCAATTATTTCAAAGAACAGAACTGTGGGATTGATACGGCATTCTTGCAAAACCTTGACTGGCTAAAAATAAGACTGTTTTGTAGTTGCAAAGGCAAAAAACGTCTCTGGGCTGTAAACACCACTCAATGTATTTCTTTTCTGCTTTATGAAAACCACAGATTTTTTTTTTCTTCTTCTCTGTCCCTCCTTACTCATAGTGTAGTTTAATTACAGTTTAATCTCTTTCACTGACAAGCTCTGGAGACCTTATTGTTCAACCACAGTATTATCAAGGCTACAGCTACAATTTATGGCAAAAGGTAGAGGCTCCCCTTAGAAAATCCAAAATCCGCCCCCCCAATAAATAAATAGATGAATAAATAAATAAATAAATAAATAAATAAAATCGTTACTTTATTGCAAATTTTTATGAGGCCCTAGAGATGCCAGTGCAATAATTAAAGAAATACCTGAGAGGTGTTGATCAACACTTACCCTGTTTAACTCTGCTGGGTCAATAAATCTGAAGGAAAACTTTCAAGTTAACAAGATTGTTTGGGCCTCCAGTTGCTGAAAGTATTCGGTTACACTGAGGGGAAATGAGGTGGCAGAGAGTGGAGGAGAGGTTCAGAAGTAAAAAAAGGAACTCTCCACACTTGAGGTACAGGAAGTATACAGTAGAGAGTTTGTTTCAATTGAAGGGGTGAATAAGGTCACTAAATTATTTTTGTTGCTTTAAGCTTACAGGTGTAATTTAGTGTCTGATTTTTAGTACATATTTTTAGAGAGTTCCTACAATCTTGGCAGTTTCAATAAAAGGAAAGGTATGACTTGGCCTTCCACCAGAACACCACAGATGACAAGAATAAGGCCACTACTCAAGTTTGAGATGAAACTTTAACTATTGTCAGTTGTTCCCTTTACTGTCTTCATTCTTTAAAGGATCAGTTTGATTCATACATTCATTTTCTCTAAAGAAGCAGGAACAACAAGAACCTTTTATTCAGCTTGCCAGTGAAAGCTGGCTATTTGGAGGGTTTACTTTCACACACTAACTTGGTTCTAATAGAAGCTGTTTTAACCCCATGCTCGTCCCTTCAGTGGGGCCATGATGTCCACGAGGTGTAAGTCAACTCTGCCCAGTGAGGGCCTCTGGCCTGGTGCACCACCTTAGCCATCTCTGAGGCTGATCCCCCCACCACCAGTAATTGTGGCCTCTGCCACCTACACTTCACTGCAATTATGCTTTTCTCTGTTACTTCTGGGAATTTGTGTCAAAAGTGCTGCTTTTTGCTAACTGCCAGTCAATCAGAACTTCAGTGCCTGCTGGTCCTTTCCACTGATTACACTATGCTGAATGACTAGTTCCTCTTCTATCAGAGAACACATATATCTCTTATTTATCATGAATTGCATATACTTTCATTTGAAATTATAGAAGTTCATAATACACTAAACTACAAAAAAAAGAAGCCAATGAACAGAAAATTCTAAAAACCTACTAGAAATTTACTTATAATCCTTATTAATAGATACTTTTACATGGTAGAAATGTGTTTATTCTATTTTCTCTAAAACACTTCAACACCGTATGTTCATTTTTCACTGGCAGCTGAAATATATTGCTGTTAATACTTTCTAGGCTAAAGATATCTCTGCCAAACTTTGAGGTATATAACTCTAAGGATATCAATGGAAAATTTTTCTAAGTGCTTCAACAAAATTAAAGCTTTTGTTTCAGAAAAAAAACATTGGCCTCCAAGTATCCCTTAGCCATCCTTCGAAAGAAGTGAAGTGGCTTTCTGTTTCAAAGAGAAATGAATACAAACCTCTTACTGTCTACAATAGTGTCAGCTTTCTTCCTTGTTTTATCTCATTTTTGGAATTGATGGATCTCTCTTTGTCATACAGAACTTACAACTCTACCTTAGATTTCTGAAAGGTAACTTATTAGTTTAATTTTTTGAGATGGTTCAGTGTTAAGCTGTTTGATTTTATGAAGTACAGTTGACCCTTGAACACCAAAGGTTTGAACTGTGCAGGTCCACTTATGTGTGGCTTGTTTTTGATAAATACAGTGCAGTACTATAAATGTATTTTATCTTTCTTTGATTTTCTTAACAACATTTTCTTTCCTTTGTTTTAAGAATACAGTATATAATACATATAACATACAAAATATGTGTTAATTGACTACTTATGTTATTGGTAAAGCTTCCAGTCATCAGTAGGTTATTAGTAGTTAAGGTTTTGGGGAGTCAAAAATTATATGCAATTTTTGAGTGTGTGAGGGGTTGGTATCACTAACTCTGTGTTGTTCAAGGGTCAACTGTACTGATATGAGAAGTGGTCTAAACTGTATGCTTTATTTTTCCTGTTGTGTTCTATATTCATTTTGTTTCCTAAGTTGGGGAGCGTATATTATTAAAAATGTATTCTTGTGTATTGTAAGCATCCACATGCATGCCATTTTATAAGGCCGTATGGTATCTTGCTGTACTGCTCTGATGTAGTTGCATAAACATTTCAACAGTACAGGGCCATAGTTCTCAAAGTATGAACCAGGAACCCTATGAGGTCCCTGGGACCATTTAATTTAATCTTGAGGGCAAAATTATTTTTCTAATACAAAGACATTTTTATTATTTATTTCTATTATTTATATTACCATGTTATTTTTAAAAAGAATTAATAAATATCTCTCAAATATCAGTTTTATTTTCTAATAGGTAAATGTTGATAGATATAACCCACATAAGTAAAAACAGTTTGAGGTGCTCAATAATTTTTAAGATTATAAAGAAGGCTGGGAGAGTTCTGAGGCAAAAACAGTTTGAGAAACTCTGATATACGCTATTTAGATTGTTTCCAGTTTGGGGCTTCTCTTTTATGGAGCTTCAATTTATATGGAAATGTGAAAAATATATATATATATATATATATATATAAAATAAAGTTGTGATTTACATGTAAGAATGTATCTAGATAACCAACTTTGCCCTAAGTCCAAGTTGGTCTATTCTTTTGAAGACATATTTAACCATTCAAAAATCAACTTCAGAAGCTTACAAGAGAGTTATTCACACTTATAAAATAGGTCCTAGTATTTGTTTATTATGCTTACTTAAAATATTGAATACAACTAAAATTTCTTAGAGATTTTGAACTCTGTTCTTATAAATTGAGACTTTGGTTTTGGAATCAAAAAGAAGATTCCTTTGGATTAGAGTTTATGTTGTCAATGTAATTCAAGTCAGAAAAAGTCTTTGAATTTGGGCATGGGCCCTCCATCCAGTGTCAAAAGAAACTACACATGCACATACTATCTCAATTGAGACCTGAGTTTGGTAGGCCCATTTGTAACTTAACATAATAGTCCTTTGGAAACACTATTTCTAACCCTATCAATTTTATCTTTTGGTACAAAAGCCTTCTGGTGTTGCAGCCATTACTATTTGTTAGTAAAATATGATGGATTTGAATTTGCCTAGGTTAAAATTTAAGTATTCTTACATTTTAAAACAGGAAAAGGCTCTGTTGATATTTTCACACACTGATATCTATATGAAAATAGGACTGTATTTAACAATAGTGATCTTTCAAAAATAGAACTATAAATATCACTCAAATTCACAAGTCAGCTAATGGTTCTCCATGGGAGATGACAGTCAATGTTCAGTCCCATATATCTTTCAGGCTTCAGGCTAAAGATGGCTAATTGTTCAGTCCCTTAAGTTTTGTATAACTATAATCTGCATATTCAGTCTTCATTTAGACTAGCAAATCTCAATACTGGGTTAGCGTAAAGGGAGCAGAGGCAATTTGTGTGTTGTGGAAAAGTATTTTTAGTATTGTAATTATTTTGTTTTAGTCACGATATTTAGTCAAAATACTTTTAAAATTCAATGAACATATTAGAGGAAATAGGATTTACTGACAAGAATCTTTTGCTTATAATGACAGATTTTTAATCTCATGTGCAATGTAAATTAAAGGGTAGAATCATGGACTGTGAACCCTATGAGAGCAGGAACAATGTTGTTTTTCACTCCTGTCTTAACAATGACCATAACATGAACTCCGTTAGAATTCACTGGAAGAATTTATGGATGAAAGAATGAAGTTTTAAAACTAATATTATTCTAATTTTTAACAAAGACACCAAAGCAAATTTTTAGCAAAGGCACCAAAGCAATTCAATGGGAGAAAGATGTTCTCAATAGAGTTCTAGAGCAACCAGATATCCATTTGTAAAAGAATGAATCTGCACCCCTAACACCATACACAAAATTAGTGGGACATTACCTAAATATGAAAGCTAAAACTGCAAAACTTCTTGAGGAATCACAGACTGTCTTCATGACCATGGATATAAGCAAAGATTTCTTAAGAAAGACACAAAAGAAGTATCCATAAAAGAAAAAAATGATAAATTGGACTTGATTCAAAAGAAATCACTTAGGAAAGTGAAAAGGCAACCCACAGAGTGGGAAAAAAATTCACATTATACATAACTGACAGAAGACTTCATTTCTAGACTATATTAGAAACTCCTACAAATTAAGAAAGAAAAGCCAAGAGTCCAATAATATTCCAAATGAACACCATCAATTTTCTGGGGTAATAGGATCAAAACAACCAGTAGGGAGGTAACTTGTGTATTCATTTAAGCATGTTCTTGCTACTTGATCCTCTGTTAGAAATTGTGCACACACACACAGTTGATAAAATAAATGGCAAGAAGTTTCAGTTTAATCATAGAGGCAGAAAAGTGAATGGGAAATGATAACACAGTGTGAAATGGCAATGAAAGCCTAGGTGGCATGTGGCTAAATTCAGGGCAGCCCTGAGGGTCACATGACTGGCTTCATTTCCTTTTAATTCTATTTTCAGTAGTGCTACTTCTACCATACATACTTAAGTGTTACTTCTCCAACTATATTTTATACAGATATATGAGGCAATGACCATGGTGAGGTTTAATTAATTACTTGTAGAACGGATAGATGGATGCAAAATTTCAAACAGAGGAACATTCTTGGAATATTTTTGTTGATCAGCATTCGGTGTATGGCGTTAGACCCAACTTCTTATGAGTGTTTCATGCCATTAAGTATATAACTGAATTTCTCTAATCCTAGATATTGTTGGATATAGATGTATAATAATAACACCAAAGGAAGTACATTTCCAGTTTAGGAAAAAAAAAACAATAAAAAAAAAAAGTACTGCTGAATGCCACTATTTACAGTAAGATCAACTTTGTTGAGGCTTCCAAGATTATCTTTTTCTCCAAACATATTAAAAGTAAGTGTGGCAGGAATTAAACTGAAACCACCATTACAAAATACTACTGATATAAATAATTTCAAAAACTAACTCCTAACCTTGTTCTCTCATACTTGTTTGCACTAGGGTATGCTCTCTCTCTCTGTATATGTGTGTCTTTGTGTATCTGTATACATACATATACATATCTATCTATCTCTTAATCTATATATATCTCTTCTTCAGTTATATTTAGTTAAGTGTAGGTCCTTGTCTTTTTTCTTTTTCCAAGATGATTTTACATCAGCAATTTCCATGAACACATCTGGTGTTTCTTTACAGGCTAAATTTACTAAATGTTATATCTAATGAAGGAAGGATTTATGCTTTTTAAACATAAATTCATTTTACTTTCTCTAGGCTCCTCCCTCTCTACTCAAAGCTGATGATTTCTTAACCAAAATGGTTGGTCAGAATCCAATCAAGAATATAACGGCAACTGAGTAAATAAAACCATGAAGTAAGTGTAAAATATTAGTGTCCAGACATCTGAGATGTATGTGGCTACTATGAAACTTCCACAGCTGTACCGACCTGGAGCTCACATGGTTCCCCAGATTTAACAGGACCCATTACCAGTAAGAGTTTTATTTGCTTAATAAATTACATTCTAAAGCACAATAGCCTAGGTTCATAGCTGTAAAATTGCCAAATATTGTCAATGACCACTCTCTGGTCATAAATAACAAAATAATCTATGACTCATTGGATTTTTGATTCCCAGGGCAATTCTTTCTCGCCATTACTCAAAAACATAAAAAAGCGCCTCTGCGTGGCATTTTATGATGGTTGTAAATTACTCAAAGGAGATGACATAGGACAGATTTGTAGGCCGAGTAACAGGAACCAGCCAACCAAATGTGTAAATTAAAGAACTAGTGACAAAAAAGAGGGCTAGTGAAAGAATTCTGAGATCCTAGGAATAGATCAAGATTAACTATGAAAAGAGAAGAGGAGAATGGAAGGAACATGATGCAAAAACCACTCATGGAACATTTATGCTAGCAGCTTGGGGCATGGCATTAAAATAACTGAACCATCATCTGGTGGCTTCAAAGGGTTGACCTTGAAATATATTTTATATTCACGGTCTTATTTGAATATATCAAGGGTAGGTCCTGATATCTAATAGGTGCACACAGATAAAACGTGGAAGATTATTTTTATAACTAATACCAATTTTCAAATGTGGTTAATAGTTTCTTCATGCATGCAACTACCACACACTTGCTGTCTGCTGTTGCCCCTAGGCCAGTGGCTTGAGTACTGAAATTAATAAGGCACAGCCCTATTGCTCCCTGAAAGAGCTCAGAATTGGGAGCAGAGGGAGATGGTTAAATCAACAATCATACTTGCACACCCTCAGCTCTCACAGGGGAGGCTCCTGTATGGGAAGGTGCCGACCAAGGGCACCTAACCTAACTGGGCTGCAGATGGGGAAGACAGGCTCAGGAGAAGCCTGTTGGGCAGCACAGGGAGAGGAAGGTGGAGGGATAAGGACAGAAAAACCATTTTCTTGATGGATGGAACAAGGGGCATGAAGAGCCTGTCCAGGGAATAGACAGGGAGAGAAGTATGGGATGGGTGGGGAAGGTAAGGGGGCAATCATGATGGGGTTTCCTCTGCCAAAGAGTAGGGCTGGTGTCACCCTGAAGGTGAGCAGGGCAATGACAAGATTAGACTAGCATTTAGGAAGATTATTCTTTCAGCACCATGGCTAATTTCATTATAACACCATTTAATGATCAAGGTCAACATTTTTTAGCTATTAAACAGAACAATCTTGGAAACTAAAAATTTATCTTTGTGAAAATTAATTATGAAAACTAGAACAGAACAGACTTCATTATATTCTTCTTACATGTACTAAGCACGTAGAAGTACAATTATTTTCTGTGGAAATAGGTGTCCATTTCACAAGGATAGCTTAGGCACGTGCAGAGATGTGTTGCTTTTTACATGTCTTGATTGCTTCCTCTCCTTTCATTATGTTCTTTGTTTTTTCCCCTTCAGTATTCCATAGAATGATTTGTAATGGTGTGAGGAAGATTGTGTCAACATGAAGTAGAATTGTGTTAGTTTGTCTCATGTTAAGAAGATGATGTTATTTTTTTTTATATATTTTTTTCAACGTTTATTTATTTTTTTGGGGACAGAGAGAGACAGAGCATGAACGGGGGAGGAGCAGAGAGAGAGGGAGACACAGAATCGGAAACAGGCTCCAGGCTCCGAGCCATCAGCCCAGAGCCTGACGCGGGGCTCGAACTCACGGACCGCGAGATCGTGACCTGGCTGGAGTCGGACGCTTAACCGACTGCGCCACCCAGGCGCCCCAAGAAGATGATTTTAAAATCTTCTTTTGGTCTCTTGATTACTTTGACTGCAAAGACATCACTCTACTGGATAAACTCTCATGTCCTGCTGAGGTTGAAATGATGAAATAATTATTTAAAAACTTCTGCCCTTGTCAAAGAGAAACATGTCTTATTTCATAGAAGCCATCTAAGAATATAGTCTTGAGGTCTTCTCTAATATTCAACATGATGCTATGAAGGCTGAACTTCCCTGGATAGAAATTTGACAAACAAGTCATGTAAGTAATATCAGCTAAGTGTTATTCATGTTTCTGTTTCTCTCAACTCCTGGTGGTATTTTGTACATACTAGGTGATTCAATACATCTTGAATGAATGAAAGTAATGAGTACTGCTATTTATTATAGATCATTACACTTCAATGTATCTTTAATGTAAATTTTTATGTGTACAGTAACTATCAATATTTTGATCATTTATCTTTTAAGTAAAGACCTCCACAATACTCTAGGAGACTTAGAGGAAAGAGGTGTCTTGCCTCTTGTTACAACAAACATGAGAACATCCATAGGCACCATCTTTGTGTATCACTGGAAGATGCAATATTGTTAATCCTCTGTCACCCCATATAGTAGGAACTCAATATTTGATGAGAGTGACATACTGATTTATATTCCTATTCTACTATCTGCCATCCTCTGAATAAGTTTGATGGTTCATTAAGTTAAAGCCTATGTCTAAAGGATTCTCTGCCTCTTTTTTTTTTTTTTAATTCAAGAGAGTGAGAGAGAAAGAGTGAGAGAGAAAGAGAGAATGTGAGCTTAAGTGGGGGAGAGGGGCAGAGGGAGAAATAATCTTAACAGGCTCCACACTTAGCATGGAGCCCAATGTGGGGCTGAGTCTCACAACCCTAGGATCATGACCTGAGTTGAAATCAACAGTTGGAGGCTCAACCTACTGAGCCACCCAGCTGCCCCTAGGGGATTCTCTTAGAATATCTAACACAAACCCATGTGAAATCAAGTATCTAACTGTAAAATGATTTGTTTCCATAACTTCAGAATTAGAAGCTCTGATATTTATTCATCTTATTCATCCAATTAATGTTTACTAAGCACCTACTAAGTTTCAGGTACAGTGCTGGATATACAAAAATAATGATACCTTCCCTACCATCATGGAAACCAAAGTCAACTAGGAGAAGGGAATTATAATTAAGATATGATAAATGCTAAAATACAGATCTGTATACAATGCTATGTGGGCACAATGGAGGAAAAAGTGAATTTTGAATAGGATAAAATGTGGAATGGAGCAAAACTCAGAGAGGTAAAATTTTAGTTGAGGGCCTGGTAGAATGAAGAAGCGTTCACGAACCAGAAAGGCTGTGTTGCCTAGTACCGTAAACAGTACAGCAAAAGGAAAAGGGAATGAATGTACAGAATAAGTTAAGGGAATGCCCAGTACTCCTCATGATTCATGTAAAGAGCACATGAAAAGAAAGCTTTGAGTCAATAAATTAGGACCAAATGATTATTTACTGAGGACTTTAAACTTTCAGTAGCTAATGGTGAATTGAAAGAAGTAGAGAAAATCAGAGGTTCCCATTTGAGCAGCTGTAGAATCTTCCAGGAAATTCATGAGGAGGATACAGGGAGAAAAAGAAAGAAGGACAGGAAAAGGGAAGGACAAGCAGTGAGAGGAGCAGCAGAAGGGAGAGTCAGGGGAGGAGAGAGAAGGGAAGGGAGAACAGAAGATAAGAAGGAAAAGCAGGTCACAGGTGAGTGCATCTAGATCCCCAGTCTCTAAATCCAGGTAGGCTGAGCCAGAAGCTACAAACGAGGGGCCTGGTCCTTGCAGTTCTAATGTGGGTGAGCAGCCAGGTTTGGGATCTTGGTGTGAATTGTCAGACTCACTGGGAGGAGGCAGGCTCTGTTTTTTTGTCTGTTTTTGCCACAAAGTTCCAGTTGGATATAAACTTCTTAGACTCCAGCACAGAAAGGATGTACCTGGCAAGGGAACTGTGTTTTTGCTACAGCTTTCTTTGCTTTTTCTCTCTTTGATATTCTCTGTAATTTTGTACTTCTAAAATGAGGTTATCAAGTGTCAGTATATGTTTTCAAGGATCTCGGGAAAGAATAAAAACTAATACATAACTAATAAATAATTATTTTATTTTTTAAAAAGGTTTATTTATTTATTATTTTTTTTGAGACAGAGAGAGAGAGAGAGAGAGAGAGAGAGAGAGAGAGAGACAGAGAGAGAAAATGAATGTGCGGGGGTGGGGAGGGGGAAGTGAGAGAGGGAGAGAGAAAAGCCCAAGCAGACTTTACGCTGCAGAGCCTGACACAGGGCTTGATTTCACTAACTGTGAGATCATGACCTGAGTCAAAATCAAAAGTCAGACGCTTAACCGACTGAGCCATCTAGGTGCCCCATAAATAATCATTTTAAAGGGTTCTTTATATGAAAGTTCATAAGAGAGACTCAGAACTCAACAGCCAATGTGGCTATTTTAGGAACCACTATCCCTAAGTAATTCCTATCTTCATCTGACTTGAGAAAAAGAATGAATGCTTATGGGGGGTTCTTCTTCATTTGAAAACTTTACATGATAACCCAGGAGACAGACAGAATCATAAAGTCCATAAAGAGGTGCCTTGGGGGTAATTAGTTCTAGATAGCTAATAATGTATGCTTGAGAAAACAGAGACAGCTCCAGAGGTTTTAATAAGAGCATCTTTCCAACACTCCCACAGGATACTTAAGATCCATAAGTAAGAGAGAAGAAGCAATTCACTGAATTTTTTTTTAGTCATGAAGTCTCTACTAACCTAGGCTCTTTATGTATGATTTGAAAAAAAAAAAAAAACTCCTTTTAAAATTTTTCTTAGCACAATTCAACTAAATAGAGAATTGTTCATCCTGTTGTTTGATAATTTGAAACTGAAATGTTAGGGGGAACACCACAGAATAACTTCCATTCATTGTTTAATATAGATACTAATATTCAGTTTCATATAAAGAAATGTAAAGACTAAATTACAAAACACAATTGCTTCACATGAGCAAATTTTGAAGAGCTGGCACCATGAAAGCCATGCTGTCCTCAAAAGGAAGCTTGGTGCTCTGCAGTAACCTGAAGGTTATGTATCCTTTCTGCGCTTCCATTTTCATTTCAGCAGAGTCCCACATATTGATGAGAAAAACAAATATTGACCACATAATTTTACACCAAATCAGAGTATCAGTCTAGCCTAAGAGTCTGATTAAATCTACCCTGGCTGCCAGAAGGTTCTTCATCATGACTGAGGAGGTTTTCCTTCTTCTCATTTGTAGGACTGTCTGTAGCAGAGACAAGAACTTTTTTTTTTACAAAGAAAAAGCATTCCACTTTCAAAGCACTAGGCTAAAATGGCGTTTTTTTTTCTTTCTAAAAGAAGTGTACATTTGGGGACCAGAAAGACTATTGGAGCATTATGAAAAGTCTTATAATGTTTTCAACATTAATACCCAAGATAAGGGCACCCAGAGAAAAAAAGTGCAGCTGCCTTTGGAACATTCGGGACCACCCAAGCTGTATTCTCTTAAGTTTGTTGATGTGCTATATGGGGCGAAAGAGCAATTTAAACATGTGGGATATTATAAAGACTTAAATAATGTAAGATTTAATAATACGAAGCAGGTACTTAATGTCTATAGTTTTAAAGAACTCTCAAGTGGAAGAAGAGCAGATTTAATTTGAAGGCATTTTATGTTTTTATTTAAAAAAAACATATGAGTGTGTGTGTGGTGTGTATATGTCTATATACACACATTCAAAGATTACTTATATGAAACAATTCTGCTTTACAATTCAGTCTCTAAACTTGTTTATACAAAGCCAATTATGCTACATTTATTTTATGATTTTGTAAAGTTTCTTGATGTTTCAGTTTCCAGTTAAAAATGATAGGATGAATAGTTCTGTACTTGAATTGTACTAAGAAAATAAAAGGTATTTATTTAAATCAAATATGAAAAGAACACATCACTTTTGGGGACAATAGCAGGCATACAATAAAATATCATAAATTCTAAGATAAAACATACATGATCATGTAAATGAACTAGCCCTCTGTTCAAACACGCAATAGCCTTCTGCTCTGGGTAAAATTCCCCATGTACATAGTATATCTCTCACACAGAAAGGTGGGCTTTTCTGTATGATGGAATACTTTAGATAAGACAATTTTTTTCCAGTGCATGTATTGCCAGAAATAAAAAAGCAATTTGTTTAATAATAATAAAAAACTCAGCAATTTACCCTAGGTTTGAGGCAAGTTTAAAGTGTCAGTCAGTCAGCCCTATAAATATTTCAACCCAACAAGTTATCATTTTCACAAAGTAAACATTAGATAACTTAATTATTTTTTAAAGTTTATTTTATTCATTTAGAGAGAGAGAGAGAGAGAGAGAGAGAGAGAGAGAGAGAGAGACTGACTGTGGGTGAGGGGCAGAGAGAGAGAGGGATAAACAAAATTTCAAGCAGGCTCTCCACTGCCAGTGCAGTCTGATGTGGTGCTCAAACTCGCAAACTGAGAGATCATGACGTGAGCCAAAATGAAGCGTAAGAAGCTCAACCTACTGAGCCACCCAGGCACCCTTCCTATCTCTCTCCCTCCCTTCCTTCCTTCCCTCTTCTTTCCTCCTTCCTTCCTTCCTTCCTTTTTCTTTTCTTTTCTTTTCTTTTCTTTTCTTTTCTTTTCTTTTCTTTTCCTTTTCTTTTGTCTTTTCTTTCTTTCTTTCTTTCTTTCTTTCTTTCTTTCTTTCTTTTTTTCTTTCTTTCTCTTTCCTTCCCTCCCTTCTCCTTCCTTCCTTTCTTTCTTCCTCCCTTCCTTCCATCTTTCCTTCCTTTCTTCCTTCCTTTTCTTCTTTCCTTTCTTTTTTAAAAATGAAAAGTACATGAGTAGTAAAAAGGCCAAGGTAAGTTCTATAGATAACTGTTTAATTAGTGCAACTGTTTTTTGATGGCCTTCTGCCTGTTTATAACTTACACTGATGTCCAACCATGTTTTTACTCTTCCAGATTCCTTTCACATAAAAAGAAAGAAAAAAACCCTCAGTCTAATAGAATATTGCAAAATAAAAGAGGAAGAGAAAACTTCAACTGGAAAAAAAAGTCTTTGTCCATGACATAAATACATTTCCTATCTCTAATATGCTCTATGTATGCTTGCTAATAATCCCAGCTATTTGCAATGAGAAATGAATGAGTAAGAGTGCTTATTGTCCCATAGGTGCAGGTGTAGAGCTGAGAGGGAGGCTTGCACTCTTGACCTTGATCTGACATTGACTGGTGGTGTGACTGGGCAAGAGGAGAGAGAGTGGGTGGAAAGTAATCATTTATTCATTTATCCATTTATTCAATATTTGTGAGAGCCTACCATGTGCTTGGCAATGCTTTAGATGGCATTTATGGAAGATCTGCTATGGGCTAGCAGCTTTATCTGCATTCATCTTTGTACCGTCTTAACAGAAATAATATTTTTATAACATTTTAGATGAGGAAACTGAGCTTCAAAGAGATTATTTAGCTATCTTAAATCACATCAACTAAGGATTGAGCTATGACTGCATCCCCATTTTGTCCCATTTCAAAGCCCAGGAGCTCTTGATGACCATAATATGGTGATTCCACAAAACACCACTGTTAGATGTACTCATGTACAGTAACATCACCTCTTCTGAAACATAGATATCATCAGGATAACTTGCCTGACTGCTATTGGTAATTCATAGTATACTGTAAAACATTTTACTGTTTTCTACTTCTCTATAACATTAATATAAATGTAATATATTCTCATTGTAATAAATCAAAGGGCACAGAAGTGTATAAAGACTTAACAGGCTTTCTCCTCCTTTTTCAAACAAAGTTGAATTCAACTAATTAACCAGTGTTCAAAGTTTGGTATTTTTCTGTTTATACCTTTTTCTCTGCTCATGCTAACTGCAACAAATAGATAAACACAGATGTGTGGTTTTATAAAGTAGTGAGAGGTTTTCTTTTTGTCTTTTGATCATAGAATGCTTCTTCAATAGGAATTCCAATGGAAGGGTGGTGATAGAGTTTTGGAAGACCAGGGAAACTGCCAGAGGAGAGTAAGTCTGGGTGGGGTTATCAGAGTTTAACATTTCATCAAGAAAACATGTTTTTCCATTCTTCTCAAGCACTATCTAGAAAATTTGTCATTAGTAAATTAGCAGTGACTATACATAATAGTAGCATGACTACATATAAGCTGGTGTCTACACATATATATTTAATAGATTGCTCTCCTTCATATATAAATACACATGATGCTACTGATAGATTGCAATCTAGAACATGCCTTCCTGTTCCAATACAAATGGGTCTGCATTTTCTTTTAACTTGGCAGGGTTAAAAAACAGACTCGTCATAAGTGTGTAATGTCTTGAACTAAAATAGACTTCCTTAATGATTTGTTTTCTCCAATTTCACCACAAAATGTAATGCAGCCAACAAAAGAACTATTCTTCCCCCACGTATAATAACATGTTATTCAACAATCATGTAAGAAAGCCTATACATAAGACTGCCAAGGATCTGAAATTGAGTTTCTGAAATGTTTGGGAAGAATTTTTTTTTTCTTGAGTTTCACTCCAAGGCTTTGAGTGAAGTGATATAAATATCTAGGAATATACAGTTTTGCTTTACTACTGTAACATGCTTACAGAAGTAGTTATGGTTTACTTTATAACATGGGTCACTGAAAACATTAACCATAAAAGCATATAAAAATACAAACAAGTTCTCAGTAGCCCATTTACTTTATAGCAGAACAAACAATTTAGTTGCTTCTGTCCTTGTAAGGGCAAACAACTTCTGACGAAGTTGGTTCAGAGCACCCCGTGGCTTTCGCGGAGCTCATAACCTGTGTGCCATTCACCCTGACTCTCTCAAGACATCAAAGGAGCTGCACCTCAGGAAGCAGGTAAAAGCTTGGTTTAGAGGACAAAAGGCAACCCTTGCCCAGTATACCCTAAAGGAGATTGTAATGAAATGAAGTATTTTTTCTTTCTTTTGTTTCAAGGAGAACTGCAAAAGAAAGAAAGATTACAACGTTACAAAAGCTAATAAAAGAGAGGAAAAGTGAATCCACTAGTCACTTTTCTAAAATATAGGGTTGGCCTTATAATTTACCTCATAATCACTAGCCCAACAGAGAACCATAAAATTACAGAATATCAAGGCACATAAATATATCTGAATGTGCATTAATGCATTTTTATGTAGAAATATGACAAAAGATTTAGTATTACCAAAACTGTGTGTATCTCCTGAATCTGTTACATTCCTGGGAAACATAACTGGGTAAATTAAAATGTAACAGCCAAGAACATAGCTAATGAATTTTAAACATTGGGATATCAAGACAGATCGTTTGTAATGACTGAAAGTTAGGTTTCTTTAAATAAAAGTTTCCTCCCAAAACTTTGTTGGGGGGAAAAAATGCTACTTGGAGTGTTGGTGGTGGTAGGGGGACTAGTACAACATAGACACACATACATGTATATCATACATGTAACATACATGTAATGGATGTGGCACACATATAGACCTACACTAGATCACAAAAATAAGTGCATTTTGCATTTGGGAGTTAGGTGAGGAGCCGGGGTTTAAATCTCAGATCCACTACTTGCCGCCTATGTGGTCTTGGGTATGTCACTTCACTCTGCTTCATGGAAGATGCCCGTTCCATGAAACATAATTCTTTGTATTCATTTTAGAGTCTGTACTTTGGGTTACGTTTCTCATAGAGACAGGAATGTGACAGGTAGAAGCTTTGGAAGTAATGTTAAAGAAAATAAAATAGTATGGTATAATTAGGAATCTTCATGCTAAGTGAAAACTGCTGAAATTTTGAGTATTTATTTTGGCAACGTATACAACAATAAATACACGTCATACAAACACTTCTGTCTGGTACTAATATAAAAGCCCTCTGATAATATAACCATTATTTAGTGAAGTTACAGATTTCCTAATCTGTTGTTACAGTTTATAAGCTACACATCTTTGACTCAGCATTAATGAGATGAAACTTACTAGTTTGAAAACATATTTAGCATAAATTGTTAAGTGGGTAAAAAGGACTTGGGTAGTTATCTGCTATCCACGTGTTACTGAAAAGAAGAGGCATGAACTTTATTAGGAAAAAAAATAAAATGTGCATAAGAATCTTTCGTAATAAAAACATACACATAAAAAGTACTGGATTTCACAATCAAAATCCGATGAGAATTCTCCTCCTTTGGCAGTCGAATAAAAATTCCAGGAAAATAGTTTAAATTCCCTTCACAAAGTTCAAATGTAGCTATTGGTTATTAACTTGCAGATATAAGAAATAATATTTTGGTATAGATTCTGACCAATGACTGCTTATGTACCCTGTAAAATTCAGAATGTTTTTTGCATTTAATATATATATAACATGCAATTATTATTACAGTGTCCAACATCTATTTACTGAATGTAATTCCATACAGATGTACTATAATCTCCCAGAATTCTATTTAAATTTTAATATAAACAATTCACCTAGAGGGGTAAGTGGTATTCATGATTATTTTTGAGAGAAGAATGTTTTAAAGAAGGGGATAACTTACTTATAAATTGAAGAGTAAGTTCATTTAATTTCTAAAATTTGATAGACTAGTAACTTACATAACACTCTATAATATAAAGTGTACAGCTTTAAAAAAATAATAATTCCCCTAAATTTGTATTTTAAAAATACAAATTATTAATTAGGATTTCTCTGCCTGTAAGCTTAAGAACACTCTATGGCTGGTCAATAGGTTGTTCTGCACATGTGGGTAAGGGTCTCAGCTTGGGAACCTGACCCTGGGGTTCTAGCTCAGACCCCACTGTCATTAACCCGCTTAGTGACTTCAGTGACTTGCACAGCCAATATGTTCCACACAGAAATTACAAAAACAGTTACACAAAGTACTGGAGAATGTTACTTAACTGTGCCTTACATACATGGACTTTATATATGGACACATATATTACACTCAACTATAGTCATCCCAAAGTGGAAGGATCTTTTGAAAGAGGTAATTATTAAAGCAAATGAAATAAGAAACATTCTTTTTCATTGCTCACGGAAACATAGACATTTGTTTCTTGTCTGCCGGCAAAAACAGAAAAATGCTCCAGTATTTCAGAAGTTAGTGGGTCTCCCCACAGGTTCCAAGAAGAGCCTATGCTAAATACTCCTAAGCTGAGGCAACCTTCCTGGTTCCTTCCTGGAGGCTCTATTCAGCCTGAGCCCAGTGTGCTGCCAGGAGTCACTGCTGGTGGACGGTAGACGGTAGACAGCCAGACGGGTGGGCACTACATGGAGTGTGCCTGGAAAGGCCAGGATGGGTGGAAATGAGGAGGGGGAGGCTGACATTTCTTTGGTAATAAAAATTCAATTTATATAAACTATAGGAGACTTGGTGAGAAAGTAAAAGAGGTAATTGTTCACATTCCAAACGTTTTAATATATAAACTGTGTAACCATCACTCATGAACAGTGCAGCTGCTAACAATTTCTTTTTTTTTTTTTTCCCCAGGATAAAAATCATGCTGAAGCCAAGAGATGTTTCTCTAGTGAATGATATTTTGAAACTCTGGTCAAAACATAACTGTGACATAATAAATTTTTAAGAAGTCAGGAAAACCTGAAGACTGAAATTTGAAAGAAGATCCAGTTTTTACCTCAATTAGGAAGGACCACATTTCAGCTTTCACTACAGTGGCAGGCTCAGTCTTTGGAGGGGAAAAAAAGGCCAATTCTGCATGCACATCTGTTTCCAGTGTGATGCTGGTATGCAAACTATTGTCTATTGGAAGTGTGTTGTGGTAAAGTTTGCCAGGGTTAAAGGCTGGGTCAATTTGATCAAGAAGCTAAAATTAGCTTCTGTGTGTTTTCCTGAAAAGAAAAAAAAATACTGTAAAGCTCTTTGTTTTCCTTCAAGTGCCGTTCTCAGATTTCAGTTTCTGGTGTGTAAACTACCAGGAAACAGACAGCTATGACAAGTGACTTCTTGTTCATTGCATTCTGCATAATGAAATGGTGCAACATGTTACCTGAGCTGAAGGACACATGGAAAAAACAAGCATTCTGACCCAATTCACATTTTCCCGTTTAAAAATATTAACATTATAAAATTATTTAAAGTGAATGCACTTGGAAATTCAAAACCATAGCTATATTTTAAAGTATGTGATGGTTTGGCAAAGCCCAAACGTATTAAGAAACTCATCATTCTGAGAAGTATTGGGGTAAGTTTTAGGTCACATATTCTTGGTAGTCTTGACAGTGCTCTGATTATTTTCATAGGAAGTGAGTTCCTTAAGACTAAAACGGGGAAAAATTCATATAAAAACTCCAAACCAGTAATAATTTGATAAATTCAAAGAGCAGAAAAGAATCACAGAAACAAAATATACAGTCATGAGATGATTCAAGAAAACTATTAATATGCTTCTGGATAAGCAAAATTACTTAGAAAATTACTTCATAGCTGGTATTCAGATAGATAGGAGAGAGGAAGAAAGGAGAAATAAAATTATCTGCTTAGTTAAGACTGTGATGAGTGTACAAATAAAAACAGACGCATGTTTGAGATTTATTTATATTATCAGGGATTTGCTTTTTATTACACCAGATGCTAAGTTAGATTACAGTGATCTATTTTCACTTCAGTAAAATGCCCCTTTAATATTTTAACCACTTAAATATTGTTAATTTTCAAAATGACCTATAATCTAATGAGAAATAATTTAAAAATGATCTTTGATGTAACAAATATTTTTATTTTTGGTTTACTATTTTTAAATAGTTCCCTAATAAAGAGAAGTCTGAAAGGAGAAATAAGAAGGTTTTCCTTAGAATAAAAAAATGTAATAACAAAGTACTTCAATCTAGTAACTCCAACGTGAAGATATTGTGTATTTGGGTCATTTATACCACAGGATTTCCTTTTTCCTAAACATCCTCTCAATTTCAGTGACCTTCTGTAATTTTAAATTCAAAGCTTTTTAAAAAGATTTTGTATGCATACGGGAAATATGTAAAATATTTGGCAAAATTCATTTACATATAAAATTGTAAAATATATTTTAAAAAACCCTAATTTTTATACTTAAAGGCCTTCTTGAGCTTAACACAGAACAGTAGGTAGCTACTAAATGTTTGATTATATTTTGGGGTCAGAAATGACTGAAAAAATACCCATTATATAAATTTTAGATATTCAACAAAAACACACATATTTATTCATACATTCTATCATAATTTCAGTAGCCTCAAGTTAATAAAATTCTATATTATCTCTAATTTCTTACAACCCACTCTTCAGTTTAAAATCAACCCTCACCTCACACAATTGTTTTAAAAAATGGGAATAATAATATTAGACAATATTAAACAAAAATAACTGTCTATTCATCAAATCTACAGTTTTTTAGATACTATCTTCCTAATTATATTATTTTAAACACAGATGACTACTGTTTTCTCTGAAGAGATTCCTTGGGGCTCTAAAGACACTGTACTAACCAAGTGTTCTTCTTTACCTTTCCTACACACTCCGTGAATACTCCCTCCTCCTCCTCTTCCTGGCACTAGACTTTAGGCACTTCCTAAAGTTGTGACCTTATCTTCCTTCCTTTTCCTTTTACGTACTGTTTTCCAGTAAATTCATCCACCAATATGGCTTCAAATATCTCTGTTTCTAGCGTAAGGATCTGAACTGTAGGTTCAGAAGGTCCATGGCTGGACTTCAGGGAGTCTGTCAGGGTACTGAAGTTATGATAGAATGTATGAATAAATATGTGTTTTTTTGTTGAGAATCCAAAAATTTCATTGAAAGTTGTCCATAACTCAAAAACAAGACAAAACAAAGACTAAAAATCCCCTTTGCCACACTGGCATGGACATTTCTAATAGTCCAGCATTATCAATACTTCACATGCAAGCCCACTTCACCGTCTGCCAACTCCTGAGAAAGTCGTTTCTCCTGTGTCCCTAATTCTGCTACGGTACTGCCAAATGTTAATCCTCAGACTTCCTTCCTTTCCTCCCTCGCCCAACAGCTTCAATTAGCTACAAGTCCACGTGTTGCTCTGCAATGGTCTCATCTGTTTGCAACACCACCCCATTAATCCATGACTCGTAAACTATGCGATGATTTTGTCTCCTGTCTCCCAGTCCAGGATGGCCAGTGTTGCACAACTCCAGGGCCTGCAACTCGTGTTATAATCCATGCAAAGGCAACACATGTCCATGCAACATGAAGGAAGCCTCCTAGAGCTGGGCACATAGCCCAGAGAATCTGAGTTGAATTTCTTTTTTTTTTTTTTTAAATTTTTTTTAATGTTTATTTTTGAGAGAGAGAGAGAGAGAGTGAGCGAGTGTGGGGGAGGGGCAGAGAGAGTGGGAGACAGAATCCAAAGAAGGTTCCACAGGCTCTAAGCTGTCAGCATAGAGCCCGACACGGGGCTTGAACCCACGAACCATGAGATCATGACCTGAGCCGAAGTCAGATGCTTAACTGACTGAACCACCCAGGCTGGACATTTCTATGTCATCCGCAGCATCTTTCTCACTTCCCTCTTCAGTCTTGTGTTCTATACCTGCTCATCCTTCCACAATTAACTAGTCACAGTCTCTGAATATGTCCACATGTTTTTTAAGCCTTTGTGCTACAACCTCTGTTGATTCTTCTATTCTGGAAAAAGAACACCAAATCCTCACCTCTTAAAATGCCTGGCAACCTTACTTCTGTGGGTCTCTCCCATGAGGTTCTCAGCAAGGCATAGTGTTTGCAAAAATAACGGTGTGGGCATCACATTAGGTCCAAAATCCAGCTCCAGCATGGACTTATCCAAGTAGCTTTCTGTAAACTACCTAAACTCTCCACACTCAGAGCCTCATTCTAAAGTGAAGATGTTATTTAACATGTAGCATATGAAGATTAAATGGAATAATGTATGCTATGTGTCTGGTACATTTTAAGTGTTCAATATTTTGTAGCTATTATTTTAATAGCCTCACTTGCAAGTTGTGATTTTGGTCACTTTTGTCCTCTTCCCTGGATTCTAGTACTGAACATTTTGTGTTTTCTTATGTTGTAAATATTATTTTAGATGGTGGGCGCATGAATTACAACATTTAAATCCTTGAGCACCTAGCATAGTACTTTATGCATCATAGGTGCTTACTAAGTGTTTGATTATTTTTATGAAGTCACTTTTCATAGGCCAGAAATTACAGGAGTGGGGGAGAAGGAAAGGAGCCACACAAAGTTTTTCAAAACTTAAAAAAAAAAAATTAAATGTTTTATTTTAGAGGGAGAGAGAGAGAGAGAGAGGGAAAGAGGGGCAGAGAGAGAGGGAGACATAGAATCTGAAGCAGGCTCCAGCCTCTGAGCCGTCAGCACAGAGCCTGATGTGGGGCTTGAACAAACAAGCTGTGAGATCATGATGTGAGCTGAAGTCAGACGCTTAACCGACTTAGCCACCCAGGCACCCCTAAAACTTTTTGTTAACATCTAAATCCTTTACTTGCAAATAAATATGGAGTCAGTCACCATTTCAAAGTTGCATGTGGGACACAATGCCTGAGGTTTACAGATATGAAAGCATCAGGTGAGATTATTTTTGATAAAGTTTAACTTGTTCAGTGTCCTTTAAAAGAGTCCTATGACTCTTGTGAGAATAGGAAATAGAGATAATAGGAGACATAGAAAACCTAAAAAATTCATAAAACATATATTTTCTTAACTTTTAAAAATTTACTAGACAAGATATATTATATAATTCCAGACTTGCAAAAAACCAGATAAATAAAAAAGTTGAGCTATGTCAAATAAATGAAGCCAGTTTAATTTGAGGAACTAGTTTGAATATCTGTAATAAGAGAATCACAGAATACTTCTAAGTAGAGAGCATATGAAACCTATATTTATATAGAGATACAAGATTTATATTAGCCAATTGTTTTCATTCAATAGAGGTTCCTAAAATTATGTTAAATGCTTAAAAGTTGGTTGTAGGTAGACACCATTTTCACTTTGCTTAAGATGTTAATATGCTAAGCAAATGTTTCCTACAAATATTGTAAAGATACAGTTATAAATTCCAAATTAAAAGATTATCAGCCAATTTCTCATCAGAAATCTTGGAGGCCAGAAGGGCCACTGGTTGATATATTCAAAGTCCTAAGAGAAAAACATCGTAAACTGAGAATTCTATATCCAGCAAAACTGGCCTTCAATGATGAGAGAGAAATGAAGACATTCCCAGATAAACAAAACCTAAGGAAGTTCATTACCACTTGACTTTGTCCAGCACGACATACTAAAGAAATGTCCTTCAGGTTGAAATAAAAGGATGCTAAACAGTCATAAGACACAAAGTCATAAGACACAAAGATCCCCAGTAAGGGTATATACATAGCCATTATAAAAGCTACTATTATTGTAATTTTGCTTGTAACTCTACTTTTATTTTCTACATTATTTAAAAGGAAAGTGTATAAAAATAATCACTAATCTATGTTACTGAGCACACAATGTAATCTGTAACATTGCTAACAGAAAAAGGTAGTGATAACGCTGCAGTGAAGACAAACTGGTATAAATTCAATTAGATTGTTATAACTTTAGGACGTTAAATACAATCCCTATGATAACCACAAAGAAAGTATCTACAGAATATATACAAAAGGAAATAAGAAGGAAAAAGATAAGGATTTGGTACTAGCTTGGCCATTTACTAACCATGTAGTCCAAGGTTGGCCATTTGATGTTTTGAAATCTTGTTTCCTTATAAATAATTATGGTTACTACCGTCTGCCATGACTATTTCACAGATGCAGAGTAAGAACCAAGTGGCGTAATATAAAGAAAACTCTTAGTAAACAGTAACGTTCCATAAAGAATTTGGGTGATTAGAAAATATGCTTTATTGAATTGGCATTTTTCTACTCGAACATGCATTTCTGGCATCTATAATATCTATGCTCATACTCCTCCATTCTCTTTATACACCTAAAAAGAGGATTATATAAGCCTTATTCTCTTTTGTTCAATGCTACAGATAGTAGTATTTCATGAACAGAAAGTACTCTAGTGTTCTGAATTCAAAATGACACATTCAGTTTTTAATAGTGTGAATCTCGTGGTACTAACTCATGGATATCCATGTATTAGTGTTAATAATCTTTGAATGTGTATCTTCAAAAATGATAAGGTATTAATTTGCTATTCTCTTGGCAAAACAATTTAATAGTGGAGTGCACCTTAGAAAAAACATTTTCAACCAAGGAGTTATGTGTCTTGAGTGGGATGCAATCAGTTCTTAGATGACTCTGTTACTATTAATACCACTAAAGCCTGTAATTGATTAAAAAGCAAAGATCATGAGATTGCATGTTCAGTCTCCACTTCTAATTCTAATTTCTCGCTATTTCTACCACATCTGCAGTCACTTCCTCCAGTGAAGTCCTGAACTCTTCAACGTCATCCATGAGGGTTGGAATCGACTTCTTTCAAAGTTCTGTTCATGTTGATAATTTGATCTCCTTCCCTCAATGTTCCTAATGACATCTAGAATGGTGAATCCTCTCCAGAAATTTTCAATGTACTTTGACCAGATCCATCAGAAGAGTCAGTGTCAATGGCACCTACAGCCTCACAAAATGTATTTCTTAAATAATAAGACTTGAAAGTCAAAAAGGACTCTTAGATCCATGGGATGCAGAATGGATGCTGTGTTAGCAGGCATGAAAATAACATTAATCTTGTATACCTCAATTTCAGCTCTTGGGTGACCAGGTGCATTTCCAATGAGGAGGAATATTTTGAAAAAAATCTTTTTTTTTTTTTTTTTTTTTTTTTTTCTGAGCAGGTCTCAATAGCGGGCTTCAAATATTCAATAAACCATGTTTTTAACAGATGTGCAATCATTCAGGCTTTGTTATTCGATTTAGAGAGCTCATGGAGAATAGATTTAGCATGAGATTTAGAGACCTCATGCAGAATAGATTCCTAAAGGCCCTAGGATTTAGAAATGGTAAATAAGCATTGGCTTAAACTTCAAGTCATCAGTTTAATTAGACCTTAGCCAGAGAGTCAGCCTGTGCTTTAAAGCTTTGAGGTCAGGCACTGACTTCTCCTCTCTAGCTATGAGAGTCCTAGATGGCATCTTCTTCCAATAGAAAGCTGTATCCGCTACATTGAAAATCTGTTCTTTAGTGCAGCCACCTTCATTAAGGACCATAGCTCAATCTTCTGGATAGTTTGCTGAAGTTTCTACATCAGCACTCGTTGCTTCACCTTGCATTTTTATGTAATGGAGATTGCTTTTCTTAAACCTCATGAACCAATTTCTGCTAGCTTCACACTTTTCTTCTGCAACTCCTTTACCTTTGTCTTCACAAAACTGAAGACAGTCAGGACCTTGCTGACTTTGTCTTAAGGGAGTGTTGTGGCTTGATTTTCTACCAAAACCACTAAAACTTTATAAATATCAACAATAAGGTTATTTTGCTTTTGTATCATTCATATGATCACTGGAACAGTACTTTTAATTTCCTTCAAGAAAGGAAGCACTCTAGAAAATTTAATCTCTTTCTAGAAATTTATTTGCTCATAAATAGAAAATTATTTGCCAGAAGTATTATCATTTTTAAATTATTCTTCAACAGCAATTCTGCAAACATGAATGCAGTGATCCTGTTGGCTTTATTTTGCTAATATAGATACAGGTCTAATGTTTCCGAATCAGAACGAACTAGCAGAATTATTGTGGTAAGGCCTTTTGTAAATTGCTTCCTGACTGGCTACAAAGATAGTACCATCATTACAGGATTAGAGGAAGTCAGATGGCTTTCTTCCCTCTACATTATTCCACTGGCCACACTGGCTTCCTTAACATTAGGTCAAAGTCCTCCCATTCTGAAACCAAAGGAGAAATCAGTGGCTGTGTTCCTTCTGCCATTTGTGATAGGCAATGAGCAAGAAGCCCTTCACTCTAGCTCGGCCACTTAACCAATCGTGCTTACCAGTTTCTTCAGTAAGATAATGAATCATGATGATCCTGCTTTTGGGATTGGGGAAGGGAACATCTTTATAAACTGCAAAACACCAAACAGATGCCAGGTTCACTTTTATTCAAGTATTTTAGTTATGGTTATAAAGTTTTTAGCAAAGGGATAGGGAAGAGCACAAGTTGAAGAGAACTGTGAATCCCAGAGGTGGGTTTTAGGGGAAGCATGTTTTAGGGGAAGTATGCTTTAGGGCATGATTTAATAAAAGAAAAAAAACACTGTAGAATGGCATGTCACTCGGGACAGTCAGTCTTTTATTCTACCTCTCTGAGGATTCATCTGAACAAAGGTGTTCCTACTCTTTTTAGGTTTTTGATGAAATCCTGAAAGCTCTTCAAACACCTATAAGATTATTTATTTGAGGAGTTGAAACTCGTTTCCACAGGTATTTGCCAGTGCTAATCAGTATACTGAAAAAGGTGATATATGATATGTGAAAGCCTAATTCAGATCCATATTAACCTCTGATTACTGGGTCGCTCTGCAGCCAGGGTGCAAGCGCCACAGGTAAGTTCTGGTGACTTACTCTCACCATTTCTATCTCCATGCAGGACACTTTTTGTAAATAGATGATTCTAAGGATGAGCTTCTTTATGGTCATAAGTGATCTGTCCTAGAGCAAATAACCAGGAGGTGGTTTTGAAAATAACCTCAGAAATTTCATAAATTTGACAAAACTATCATGTTGCATGATTTGGTTAGAGTTAAGCAAAGACTAGGGTGCAGAACAGAAAAACTCCTTAAAGGTTAATTTTTCTTTGTAGCATTTTGACCCTCAGGTTGAAATAATGACTTTTTTTCTTTTTGGTCCGATAGGTCATACAAAAGCTGGCCCTGCTTACCATGCAGATAATGCAAGCAACAACCTGGTTGTCATGACTCCCTGGGCATTCAGGATGAAAAAGCAGCAAGTGGGAAAGGAAAGGCAAGGTAAGAGAGAAGCAAAGACAGTTTGGTCTTAAAAGCTGTCTGCCACGCGAATTGTTAGCTTGACTGTAAACATTCAGTAAGAAAAAGAACTAACAAAGTGAGCCTTCATGTTTTAGAAAGCATATCTGCAAAAACCCTTTAGCACAAAAGGTAACTTTTATTTCTCTCTTTTAAGTTGAACTTCATCTAATGCAGATCTGAATACCTCCAGGGAAAACGTCGCCACTGGACATGTGACGCCTGTGATGAACTTTATCTGGTTGTGTGTCTCTGTGGCCACTTTCCAAATCACACATTCACCCAGCAAAACATTCAGGCCACATGAGGAAGGAAGTCTTCGGCTACTGAAGATCATTAGTAGCACTGAGTGAAACCACTGTCAGTTTCTTGGGGTTGGCCTCTGATCACTCATACAAAGGACGGAAAATTGTTGGCGCCACTGGACCTCTGCCCAGCTTAGCCGGCAGTGGAGCATATGAAAGGCTCCTTCTTTAAAACCAACACACTGGAAGGGGGCAAAGGGTGGCAGGGACCCTCAGGCACATTAATCAGCAGGGGAATCGCCGATGTCACCTCCCGCTGGGCTTCACTGCCCAAACTACATGTGTCAGCGACTCCCAGAAAAGGAGAGGCCCCAGAATAACACTGGAAGCATCAAATGTCCTCCCTTCTCTTCATATGGAAAGCTCATCTCAGAGGTGTCAGGATAAAACATGAGAACAGCATTTGTCCTCAGAGACAAACAGGAGTGATTCACTGTTTCATGACACAATGAGAGGAGGAGGACACTGTAATAAAAACTTTATAAGGTGAAATCTAAATCCTGAATGCAGTACACATTTTAAAAACTTTTTTTTGAGTTTTCTTCCTTTCCCTTCTCCTCCCCTTCCTGAGGGAACATAACACAATGTAATTAAATGGTAAATTACTTGAGAGAGAGATGTTTAGACTCATGACAAATCTTTTTGCAGAAAACAAAACTTCACCCCCCCCACACATATTTCGGATGACCCAGCTCTTCCAGCAAAGTAGAAAACTAGAACCAAGGTTGTTTAAAAAAGAATATTCAGATAGAAAGGCAGTGAGTTGAAAAACCTTCATTATTTAAGAGTAAGGTAATTTATGGAGGCAGAAATTAACATGAACCCAAGTTGCTCATTAAATAAAAAAAGTAAACTAAGAGGTGGTTGGTTAGCTTTTCTCTATTTCTAGTCAGTGTCTAAATGGGAAAATATGCTGCCCTTAAAGTCACAGTGTGCATTCTCCTTCAAATCCTTAGAACAATTCCAGTATTCCTACAATTTAGAAAATGAACGCCTATATATACAAACATAATGGAATCATTAAGGCAGAGCTTGGGTTTTAGCTAAAATTTATAAAAAATTTAAAGAAATTATTAAAGGTTGATTTTTTAAAATCTAGTAGTTAAAATTGAAAAGGGAAAAGTTACTGATTTGCAGGTTAAAATGTTTGGCATGCTTTGAAATTAAACCGGCTGACATTAATTTCATCAAGTAGCAAGAAAATGAAAGATACTTTACAAAGTTTTATTAAGGGTCCACCAAAGGTTAAAAAACATTTAAATCTAAGAGAGATTCCATTTAAAATGTTCTCAGTGGCGGAAAAAAAAGTTGGTCTATTTTAAGATACTAATTTCCATCTGGCAGAACAGACGCAGACCTACAAAGCTGCATTTCCCTGAGCAATTGCACTGAGGTCCTGGGGCTCCTGGGGGTTACTGAGTGTCAGAGGCACCATGATACATCTTCCCTCCGTTGTCCCCAGTTGGGATCCATCTTTTCTTAGCACATGACATCTGTGTGGAGAGTCAGAAACTCCCTCTTTCATTAAATAATAAAACACTGCAAAACCCTTTATTTACAGTGCTTTTGTGAGGTTTGGTTTAAGCACCAGCATTTCGTTTTTAATATACTCCTAATTTGAATACAAAACTGTTCTGTTCTTATAGAGAATGGATTGAAACATTTCTTAAGCTATATCAAATGCAATAATTCATGAAAATTCATTTTGAAAAATCAGATATTGCAGTCATATGGTTAAAATCCCCCCAAATTAATGAGGGATGTACTGAATTGCCGCCATCCAGTTCCTGAGCACTCTCCTGCCTAGCCCCTCAACTAGGCAACCTCAGTAGCATTCCTATCTCTCTCACCCACCTTTTTAATACTATACTACACACGCTATTTTGACCTTACTTTGTCATCTTATCCTATCATAGAGGTGTTCCAGTTTCACGGAGAATGTTCTTATTCTTTTCTATGGCTGCAATCAAATCACATTATAGAATTATCATAATTTATTTAACTTTGTTTTAATTTAGGTATTAATTAGTTCTCTATTAATGGACATAGACTTCCTCTCCCCCCCTGCTCCCTTAAAAAATAAAAAAAAGGAAATAGAAAAACTTGAGATAAGTGTTTTAGACTTTTAAATCTTATGTTGATTCTGTTCTGTAGCTCTAAGAAAGTACAACTGATGACTTGGGTTTAATTTTTTGATCCTTGAGTTTGATCCAAAATTGAGTTGAAGTCTATCATCTGCCTATTATAAACAATACTGTATTCTACCTTTAATTAATTAATTAATTAATTAATATATAATTTATTTTTAAAAAGAGAGAGAGCTTGAGCATGTGAGCAGGGGAGGGGCAGAGGGAGAGGGAGAGAGAATCTGAAGCAGGCACCATGCTAGGTGTGGATCCCACAACCATGAGGTCGTGACCTGAGCCAAAATCAAGAGTTGGATGCTTAACCAGCTGGGCCACCCAGGTGCCCCTAATTTTTATATTTTCAACAAGTACTTATTAAGCATCTAATATTATATGTCGAGCTTTTGGCACCCTCTAGATATCAAGCAGAGGTAGAGGTGGTGATGGGGGGAGATGATTTTAAAAAATAACCAGTGTCCATTAGGAGCTTATAATGTCATAAATGAGACAAGCCATACAGGCAATTCAAAATGAGTCCAAAGCACCTATAACCAGGTGTCAAAATACCAATTGCAGGAGTTTAGATGTTCCTAGGTTAAGTTAGTAAAAAGGAATTTTTAAAAATTGTTTAAGATAGAGAGTATTTTAGTCAGACACTTTTGAATTCAAATGTAGACTCTGCCATTTACTATCTGTATGGTTTTAGGTAGGTTCTTTTCAACTTCTCTAAGCCTCAGTTTCTCTGAGTCTATGAAAGGGATCTTCCTCCTACTTTACAATGTTCCTAAGAGGAGTGAATGAGATCACACATATAAACTTCCCAAGAGATGACAGGCCCCCAATATGTCACAGAGCCTTCCCGATCTCTGACAGACAGATGACCTCTTACACATCAAGGATGAGAGTTCACACTGGCATTTATCTTTCATTGAGAAAGAGAGACAATAACAAACATTAAGTGCTAAAATGAGATGATATGTGATACAGGCATGAGCAGGAGGGACATAGAACCTAGTTCTCCTCCCTAGGGGGAGACTGTCAAAAAGTTTTCCCAGATGACACGATATGTAAACTTGCTGAAGGACATGAGGAGTCAGGCTAGGACTGAGCACACACACAAACAGCTGGGGACAGGGTGGAAGTGGCTGATGCTGGACCAGGCTCTACCTTCTCTGCCCTCGCAGCCGTAGAAATGGAATTCCTGAGAGTAACGTTGCTTTTTGGGGGGAAGCTGTTATGTCTAATTCTGGGCATTTTTATCCAGCATTTACAGAAAATAATGTGAAACAAAGGTGAAAAACAGGGAGATCCATCACAATGAAATGGTAATAACCACCTGAGTAATATTTACATTTAAATCATTAAGTTTATGTCTAGGTTTGATGAGCCAACTATTTATAAGTTCTTAAGCTTTTTTTGTATTTGTAATTCACATAGCAAGGGTATAAATATCAACTGTTTATTGTGCTTTTTGATTATTTTTTTATGGTATCGATTTGGTAATACGGTAAAAAAAAAAAAAAAAAAAAAAAAAAAAGGACTATTTTTTGACAAGGAAAGAAGAGACTATCAATTTAAGGTTCCAGAAAGTCATTAGGGGTTTTTTCATTTGTTTTATTTTTTTAAATATAATTTTTGATTCCCTAGTGTCTTATCATCTCCAAGAGATAGAAGTCTCTTTTCCCAGTGGTTCTGTTGTATAATTAAAGAAAAGTGAACCAAATTAAATGCTCACAAATCAGTGTGTCTATGTTACCACATCACCACCAACTTAATAACCATTACACTGTTTCACTAAACTAAGAAAGGCACCTCCATTGCTTGTTATAATTTGTGTTTATGGTTAGATGTCTGTCAGTATTTTCTATTACATTGCTAAGTACAGACATTTTAACATTTCACTGAAACTGAAAGCATTTGGAAAGCATTTCTATGTATTTTATGATGAAGTAGCTAATGTTCTTGCATCCACAGAAAAAAAATCTAGCTGTTCCAGTTTGCAGGAAAATATTCTTATTATGAAAATAGCCTATAAAAGAGAGCACAGGTAAAAGTGGTTGATGAACTGGTTATGTTAACACGTGTTTCTTCACTGAATTCTGTCAGGTTCTCCCTTTTCTTTTTATAACATTCTATGGATTCTTGCAAATCCCTTTATTCTGCAGCCAAGCTCTTATTCAGAATAGAGGACACCTGAATTACATAAATCTCTATCACAAAGTTACATTTTCTGTGCAGAGCAAGAGCTTGTCAGGAAAAAGGTAATGAAGAAGAATAGCTTAGACAGAGGGATTTAATGATATCCAGCTGCTACTCTATGTTACTTGCTGATAAGACTTTGCTTTAAGTTTACAATAGAGAAAGTTTGGGAAAAGGCTAAAAATTCATATACAGGAAGTGGAAGTCTTTATATTTCATTTGTTCAATTTCCGCTAACTCTTGCAATTATGTTCATACAAGATTTAATTTTCAGAATGTTCATATGTGTGATTGCAAGGCTTTAAAAATAAAATGTAAATTGCATTCAAAAGTATAGAAATATTGCACCTTAGGGAAAAGACACTTAACCTATTTGGGCTTACCATATGGTTAGATGATAAGATAAACCTGAGAATGCACAGATTGTTCAATGTTTACTATAATTGTATGTCATTATTGTGGTGATGTTTCTGCACTTACAAAATGGCAGGGAGTGGGTGCAGAGAGAGCTTTTTCCAATGCAGGGAACATAGTCATTGCTTTAAACATACAGTAAGTTACCATGAAATTTGATAAATGCAATGGTTGAAGAATGGGAAAATCCTAAACAAATTACACTTTACTGAAGATTCAAATTCTAATACAATAAGACCTTTTAGATTCTTAGCTTGTTACTTGCATACATGTTGCTAAATGGCATTGCTCACAGTGTTGACCGACCCTGCTACTAAGGCCTGCACTTTCTATGGGCAGAAATGCATTATGATTAACTCTTGTCTGATAAAGGATATAAATAGGAAAAATCTTTGTGGGAGAAAAGCAATTATAATTCTCCCAAGAAAGAACTTCAACATCTAAAATGTGAATACCGCTCTCAATGGATTTACTGCCAGAGGAACCAAAGAGTTAAAACGAAGGAGCGATGTTCTTTCAGGCTAATGAAACCTTCCTGTCTGGAGTCCCTTTCCCAGTGAGTGGGAAAGGAACAGTTTGAATAGCTGGTGCTCTGTGCACTTTCCCACAGGTCTGGACAGGATCTCCAGCTCAGCATCTACTGCTCAGAGAGGAAGAGGCGCATGGAGGGCAGCCGCTGGAGACCAAGGCCTCCCAGGGAGGAGGAGACAGGAGGACCGCACAGACACAACTCAGGCACTCCCATATGGCTCAGCTGCCCACCACAGGCTCTGAGAGGTTTGACAAAGAAAAGCATTGCTTTTTCTTTCTTAAAGGGCAAAAGGTACATGAAGGTCAGTGGCAGGTACCTGTCTAGAGCCATTTTATGCTATTGGTGCAAAACTCCCACAAGTTGAACTTAAAGGAATGTTCCATCCTTGCAGGAAGTCTCCAGATACAGGAAAAGCTAATAAAATGAAAAGGGAGGAGGCACTGCTTTCCTTCCCAAACTCAGCTCCCACAACATCTCACATTACAAATTTGCAAACTAATTACTTAGAGCCAGACATATTAAAAAATTTCCCCTTACAACTAAGTGAATACAGAGAGATTTAAAATAGAGGACTTGGCTCCAGACTTAGACAGGGTTCTGAATTTAAAAGTCTAATTAAGGCGAATGGTGTTTGCTATGTAGTTCTTGCAAACACTAGCATTATTGAAATTACTCCTAACGACTTAATTGATTTAACCAATACCTCAGGTTAAAGATTAGGCAATAATTAGTTCAGCCTGCAGAAGCTGCAGTATTAGGGATGATGAGGTTTTCTATAATGGCTTTGGTTATTTTTTTTCTACAACATAAATTTATCTCTATGAAATTTTGCATTAGATAATTTCACTTTAAACAGACATATCAGTGGAAATCAATATGGAAAATAGCTGTAATATTCACTTGATTAAATGGTCTGATTTCTTGATTAGCATTAAGATTAGTACAGGGAGTGGAGGAGTTCTTTTTCTGTCTTTCCCCTGGAGCTCTCTTTTGAAAGGGGAAATGGCAGTATTTTGTGACTCATCCTTAAGAGCAGCATTCCAAGTGTGATTTACTTAATATAGCCCTATAAATCACCTAATGCAGAAATAATCTCAAGATCTGCATGTAAACATAGCTATTAAAATATTACAATTACTCTGTTTGCTTAGTGCTCATAAGGTATATCTCATCTTAAGATAAATAGTTTTTTCCTGAGGTGGGGCATCTAAAGTAGCATCCAAATTATATGCCCATCTAAGAATGCTGAATTTAAGTAAAATATCATATCATCTAAGTATAACAAGTGTGCCACTAGGAAAGGGACTACTTTACCTTTGGCTGACAATTTTTCTGCTTTCAATTTGCTGTACTGGTTTAGAAATCAAATTCGCTAATTTCATAGCTGGCTATTACACTGGCTGGTAATTACTAATCACAGAAAAAAATGTTCAGCTCAGAAGAAAAAAAGTGAGCATGTCTTTTGACTACATTTGTTTTAGGGATTTGCTATGCAACAGCCAAAGGGCACTTATTTTTAAACAAAAAGTGAGCCAGGGGACCCAGGTATATATGCCTTTTGGTAATACTTATTTTTGACTCATAAGACTTAACTTTGTTGAGTGTGGTAATCTGTAACTGTAAGCAATCATCCTCCCGATTACTATTGGGCTAAAAACTGTAAACCATCTACAATTACTAGCATGATCCCTAACCTCTGTAAGGTGGTAATCCAGTATTGGTTGTTAGCTGTCAAATTTATTTCCCTTTGGTGAAATATACCCTGGATTTAATTAGCAGTCATTCTTAATACTTTATGGAGCTGAGCCCAAGCTCTGTGGCTTTGACATTTAACCCCTGACCCTTAAATATTTACCAGCTTTTAAACTGGTTGTGTACAATTATCCCTTCAAGTATATCTCAGATCCATCATTGTGACTACTCTGGTCAATTCCAAGTCAGATGTACTATTCTAACTGTTGTTGTAATTCTCTCCCTGAAACTGGAAATAAAACCCTGTTGTTCCACAATGAGCTCTGTCAGGCAAAGCCAAATGTACTCGCCACTAGAAGCTACCTGTGGAAGGAGCAGGGTGGACTACTAGTCACACTGACAATGCAACAAGGAAGCAGCAGGGCTGAGTGACTGTGGGCCACTCTTTTGGCTTTAGTGAGCCCTGAGCCTTTGTGGGGATGTTTTAGGATTAACTGTATCTTTAGCTCACAATCATGAAAGGAATACTTTGGGACCTTTGTCATTTGTTTGTTTAAAATTAACTTTATTGAGGTATGATTTGGGAAGTATATATATATTTTTTTCTAGGCAGCAGACACCTAGCTGGAAGCACCTAAGAGGCAGGGACTGCATTTTTCCTACCCTTATTCAAAACCCCCACAGCATCTAATATACAGAACAAGTGCTCTTCAGATGTTAGAATGTTAGGAACACACTTTAATCCAAAAGATTGGGAAAGAAAAAGCCCTCATTAGGAAACACCAAATGTTAAAAGACAAAATGGATGTTGTTCTATTGGGACATTTCGAGACCTCACACCTGGAAGGCGCAGCTCAGCCATCACTTCAGGAATGACAACACTGCTCACATGTTCCACTTGCCTTAGACACATTTCCAGAACACACACATTATGCCTGGCAGGTTCTTGATAGTAGGTTGTCAATAACTATCTTTGAATGGGTATTAAATAAAGGTGGCTGTTTCACGAACAGCTTCACAAAAGCAAATGTTGACAACCAGAAATGTCAAATAGGTATGTACAAGTATAAAGAGGAAGTACTGGGAGCAAGAGAGTTCAGAGAGAAAAATAGAAGCATACATTACTGATCTCCTCTCCACAGCTCTGTGCCCCGTCTGAGCGAGAGAGGAAAAGAGAGTGAGAGAAGTATCTGCTGCTGTTACTGGTGAGCCCATAAGCTGAGTCTAAATTAGGGCCAGATGCTAGTTTTTGGCTACTTTAAGAAACCAAAGTCTGGGTCAGCTGCACTTCCAAGTAGAACACTGAGGAGACACTCTGGGCTCTGGTATCCAGCTGATCAAGAAGCCTGTTTTCTGTAAGAAGCCAAAACAGGCAAGTGAACAGGCTAGACTTTTAAGAAGTCTGTAGAGTAGCCATAACGTGTGCTCTCCAGCATCGTCTCAGTAAATGGCATTTGGGTTAGGTAAAATGCCTCAGTGGTAGTTTGGTGCTCACTGGATCTGGCAGCCACTTACTATGTGTGGGTGGACTACTGCATAATCAAGCTCACTGTATACATAATACAAATTAAAAAATAAATAGCACAGACTGAAATTTATGAGTCAAGCTTCCTCATGTTTTCCCAACATTGACATATGGACAAAGAGCATACAGAGTTTAAGGATCAGAGACTGAACAAGCAGTACATTTTAAATTCTCTGTAATTTGTTTTCAAGTTTTGTTAACTAATGCTTTAGCAATGTAAAAAGATCCTAAGCAGTAAAGAATAAGGCTGATAAGTCTTGGGCGTTTATCTTTAGGGAGTGCCAAAGTGCTGGAAGTGCTAAAAATAAAATGGACTCCCTCTCTATAATCACTTGCTTTCAGTACATCCCCAAATATTTCAAGGCGTTCCTTGTTTCCAGTTTGGTCTTTAGTTCAACGGTGAACTTTATTTGGGGAGGAGGTTGACTAAGCATATTTCAGTCATTTGTAAGAAACATGATACTGGAAAATGGTATGTTTCCTCCCAAACTCTACAAAATGAAACTTACATGTAACCCAGCAAATGCAAAAGTAACTGATAACCGAATATTGAGGTTTGAAATGATTGATTCTTTCTAAAGATCAGTGTCACAACTAATTAGAAATCACCAAATCTTTTTTTTTTTTAAACATTTATTTATTTTCGAGACAGAGAGAGACAGAGCATGAATGGGGGAGGGTCAGAGAGAGAGGGAGACACAGAATCTGAAACAGGCTCCAGGCTCTGAGCTGTCAGCACAGGGCCCGATGCGGGGCTTGAACTCACGGACCGCGAGATCATGACCTGAGCTGAAGTCAACTGCTTAACCAACTGAGCCACCCAGGTGCCCCACCAAATCTTTCTTAAAAGAGTCATTTTTATTGTATCCTCAAACAAGAGAAATCATTCCTTTAAAATATTTCCAAAAACTGGGAAAGGGGAAGACATTAATACTAGAATGGGGAAGAGAACACATAAAAAAATTAACATCTTTCAGGCATGTTTCTGTTTCTGTTACAATGCCACTGCCATAAAAATTTCTGTGCATGTCTATGTATGTGTGTGTGTGCATGTGCGCACGTGTGAGCAGGAGACACTATGAGAAATGATGCTAATACAGGTGGTTACAGAGGCTGAAGGACCTAGGACTTGTCAGGTCTGTCATGTGGCTCCTTTCTTTTCATTCCCTTATATCCCACTGGCCAGGAAGTTTTGCAACGCTACCTCTGAAGTATTTCTCTGAAGATCACTTCTTCTTTACTTTCCCAACCATAGTCTTAATGTAGAATTAAGACTTCCTATATCTAGTCTGCATATTCCTATAATTCAGAGTGGCATTCAAGCTTGGCCATGACATAAACAGACCTCTTCCTCAGGCTCATATCTCATTACTCTCGTTCTCTATAGTCACATACTTACAGTTCCCTCCAAAAGACCATGTTATTTCAGACATCTAAACTTTCTGTATATGTTCTTCCCGTCTACTTAATAAAACCTCTTCCTTGCCTTCTAACTCTACTTATTTTTTAAAACTCAGCACAAAGATCCCTCCTCCAAGAAGTATGCTGTGGTGGCTTTGTTGTAATGGCCTGAGTAATTTCCTATATTCTCCTTCCTAAGAGAACGCCAGCACAAGAGAACCCCTTGTACCTCAGGGAAGAGGACCATAGCTCTAGTCCAAGCTTATCAGAGCAATCCCACTCATTTGACTAGCAAAGGGCCATGGATGGCAGATGACTCAACACTAGCCCAAGGAGATTGCAGAGGTCTGCTGGGGAATTCTGGGAAAGCCATTGGACATTATCTCTGTTTCTACAGATGGAAAAGAATGTGGCCCTGATTGCTATTGGTGGCTGGCCTACAGCCATCTACAGGAACCAGCTGACGGTAAAACCCAGCCCAACTCTGGATGTCAGGTCATGTGTGACAATATATTTCCTTATAGTTAAGGACAGTTTGATTCAAATTTTCTGTAACTTCTGAAGCTAAAAGTATCCTAATTTGGGAGAAGGGGGTAGGAGGAAGGAGACCAACTGCCTTCAAAGGTTGCAATGAGACACAGAGGCTCAAATTGTATGTATTTTTTTTCAACGTTTATTTATTTTTGGGGGACAGAGAGAAACAGAGCATGAACGGAGGAGGGGCAGAGAGAGAGGGAGACACAGAATCGGAAACAGGCTCCAGGCTCTGAGCCATCAGCCCAGAGCCCGACGCGGGGCTCGAACTCACGGAGCGCGAGATCGTGACCTGGCTGAAGTCGGACGCTTAACCGACTGCGCCACCCAGGCGCCCCTCAAATTGTATATTTTTAATAAGAGAATATCCAGCTCTGCTGCTTGCTCAGGTTCTGCCTAGGTGGTAGGTAATGGATGGCACAGATTAGGAGTCACACACCGATGTGCCAGTGCCACTGCCCACACCCAAGTGGGTGGCTCTCAGAGTGGCAGAGCTTTAAGCAGGCAGGTCCATTCATGTACCAAGGAGGCCATGACCATGTGGGGCAAAAGGAGATATCTGTCAATCCTTCTGGGTCTCCTGACTCCTATTTTATTTATGTGTTTATTTATTTAAAAATTTTCAAAAATGTTTATTTAGTTTTGGGGGCAGGGAGGGGCAGAGAGAGAGGGAGACACAGAAGCAGGCTCTAGGCTCTGAGCTGTCAGCACTGAGTCCTAGGCGGGGTTTGGATCCGTGAACTGCAAGATTATGACCTGAGCTGAAGGGATGCAAGATTATGACTGAGGCACCCAGGTGCCCCTACTGACTCCTATTTTAGAAAAGAATCTATATCAATATACAGTTAAGGTGGAAAAACAACCAAAGTATAATGTCTAGGGCCCTATAGTGGCTCTCTCCAATGTAAGGCCCATGTTGTTGAAGCCCTGTTTGAGCACAGGGCAGCCACTGACCTGTACCACATGCCCTATACCACAGGGCCTTTCTGCAAGAAGAATGGAGAAACAGGATGGATGCCACCATGGCCACACAACCTATCTGATATGCTGGTGAAGGATGATGCCAGCCTTCTATTCAGACTTCCACTCCAGAGCCTTTTTCCTTACCTTGTTCATAGGTTTTATTTTCAACATAAATATACAGGTAATCACAACAGCAACAAATATAATTATTGAATATCTACCACGTGCTGGGCACCATATTAGTAGCTTTATATATACCACCCGATTTAATTTACACAGTTATCCTACTCATATGGCTTGTTACCCCCATGTTTCACAACTGGTTAAGTGGCAGAGCTGGGGTTTGCCGCTAAACCTTATGTTTTTCCAAGTGTAGTATATTGCCTAGATAAAAAAGCCTTCAAAAAAAAAAAAAAAAACTCCAAGTAAAATGAATTTTTTTTTTCCAAATCAAAAGACGAAGGTGAGTCCTTGCCGAATGGATTATGTATATTTTTTGGTCCCTAAAAGAGTTAATATCACAGCAAACCTATCTCAAACAGTTTTTACCTATTTCAGGATTAAACTTAAAATTCTCGGCATACCATACTTTTTGAATTTAACTGGTTTGGGACATAAATGCTTGACACACTTTTTACATTTAGTTTGAATTTTTCTGAAATCACTGATAGCCTTCCTTATCAGAGAAAATCTTCCAAAAATTTATATCAAGAAATATAACGATCTACACCTTTTCTCTGGAGGGATCTGAAAAAAAATCATATTTTAGACCTGTCTTTTTTGTTGTTTAAAATATTTTGGTTGGAAATTATGGCAAAGATAATGAATGCACACACTGCCTGTACTATATCTAGCAACTTTTAGTAGCATTACTATATGAAAATACATTTCAGAATAACTCTTGGCCCAATTCCAAATACATACTTTTCATAAACTAGTTAACTTCTCTCTTACATAACTTCATTTAAGTAGGAGTTAATAACAGAGAATTGTGTTTATAATCTTAAAGTAACATTTCTTAATGTGAATGGATAATGAATAAATTAGGTGCCTCTCTCTAAATGAAATGGAAATTTAGCCTTAGAAGAAATCTTTAGGTTTTACTGCACTGCTCAGTAAATGCTGCTAAAGCCCAATGCATTTAAATCATGTATCTTAATATTTTGCTCATGTTCAGACTGATTATGAAACTGACTCTGGTTACTGAGGAAAAGTAGGACATTTGAAATAATGGCAAGACAATTTGGTTTCACATCACTTTGCATTTTACATCTAAGATTGAGGTAATTTGTCAATATCATCATATGACTCTCTAATGATTTCAATATTATACCTTAAAAATAAAATAAATGGCTTGGGGTGCCTGAGTGGCTCAGTCAGTTAAGCATCTGACCCTTGATTTTGGCTCAGGTCATGATTTCATGGTTGTGGGATCAAGCCCCGCATCGGTTCTCATATAAAATGCACATAGATTATATCAGAATAATATCCTGGCCCATAATTTTGTTTATTAACGAGCTACTTCATTGCTTACAAATATTAAATGGATATCTAATATAATTGAGACCTTCTCAGAATGCTCTTTATTATTTTGGTCTGTTCACAGGGCACCCTTCTAAGTCCTCACAGCAATGTTCATGCATAATAACATAGTGGGGCAATTTTGAACCCTGGGCCCGTAGTGTGGGCCTCTGGGGAAACCTCTCACCCTATGGCTTCCTTGATAATATGACATGGGGAATTGAAGGAGGGGGCTAGACAATATGACTTCTAATGTCCTATAATCTCTAAAATTCTCACAACCAATAAAGAGAAACAAAATTACTTCAACACTGGGGTAAAGTGAACTGCAGTTTATTAAAAAAAAAAAAAAAAAAAAAGATAAGTTTCTCTTCAGAGAGAGCAGGAAAGATGGGAGAACGATGAGTCTGGATGGAATGGAGAAACCGAGTTTGGAAGGCACAGGCAATAGAAAATATTCTCTACATCTTTTGAAATCCTACATTACAAACTTCTATCTCCTCCACTACATTGTTAAACTGCAACCCAAATTCTGGAAAACTAGAGCTGGGCAAGGAGAATAGGTAATGAGAGTAAGTAAAAGGTAGAGATGTGGCCAGAAGCAGGGTTACATTTGCCATACAACAAGGCCCCAGGAGAGCATCTGAGGAAGTATTTTTTTAACATTTAGAAATTGTACAACCCATATCTTTCATGATGCAGCAAATTTGTCAGTTTGAGTCTATTGATCCAAGAAAGCAAAAACTCTGGCAAAACAGATGGTTATGGTGGAAAAGACTCTAGGGGAAAAAGAATAGCTGGCATCATTCTCAACCTTCCAGATGTACTTAATACTCACTATTGTGTATCTTTTATTGGAGAGAGGGTAAATATTCCTAAAGAACTTGGGAAGATGGCAAGAAAGACCATGGGGGCAGTGGTGAAATTTCCATTCTGCTAAGATCAAAATACCAGAAACCTATTTAGTCTGTCTCAGGTTTTGAATGTAACTAACTGACTTTCACATCTGAACCTCTATGTCTAGTTCTCTTCCACATTTCCCAAACCTGCTAAATCTCTCCACACTAACACTGACTAGCACTTCAGTCTCAGCATGTGCAATATGGAGCTCAGCTTCTTTTCTGCTGAATGTGTGTCAACCCATTTATTTCCTAGCCCTTTAATGTACCACACACCCCCTGTTAGGAGGGATTAAAACCATACAGTCATCTTGGATTCACCCTTCTACTCTGCCCCGACGTTAATCAGTTGGTAAATTCTACCACGTCATCCTAATGCAACATCTCTGTCAACTGGAGCTGAAATTCTGATTTGTGCTGGTCTGGGAATTTGGGTAGATTGGGACAGACAAGGTCCCTGACTTGAGAGTTCACAGTCTGAAGGGAAGATAAGCACTGTAGGAGGAGGAAAGAGAGTGACAAGATTTACACAAGACAAGTAGAAGATACTAGGAGAGTACAACAGCAAGGGCAGTATGCCAAGCCTTGGGAGCTGGGGAAGACTCTCTGGGGAAGTGACATTGAAACAGAGACTTGAAGGATGAGAGGTGAAAAGCAGTGGGTGGTCCAGGCACTGCAATTAGTTTAATCTTACTGAAATCCACCTCAAATCATGTCTATTTTCAATCTTCATGGCTCTCCATTGCCAACAGAGTAAAGCAGACTTCTCAGCTTTGCACTGAAATTTTCCATGATCAGGCACCAACTAATCTTTCTATTTTCATCATCTACTGCTTCCCTTCTGTATGCAATGCTCCACACAGAGCATTCCATCACATATTCCTTGGTCACAGTCCTACTTTCCAGCTTCTATACCTTTGTTCATCTATTTCCTCCACTTAGTATCCCAGGCATCTAAATGCTATGTAGCTTTTAATGCCCAGCTCAAATGCCACCTTCCCTGTAAAATATTCATGGATCTCTGTTCCTTCCACTCCACTCCAGGTCCTCACTACCTTTAAAGCTGAAAGCACTTTATCTGTACTTTAACTCCCACAGATACCCTCTCTTGATATTTACTACTCTCTGCCTTGGGTCACTTATGCAATTTGAATTACAAAGCATTTTCTTTTCTGAGTGCCAACCATGTCCCTAGCAGAATGCTGTAAGCAAATGTTTGGAGGGAAGATGGTGAATTCTGTCTTAGAGGCTCTGTGCTTGAGAAAGTCTTTGAGATACCAAGATGGTAATGTCTAGAGGGCAGGCTGTATAGAGCTGGGTGCAGGGAGAAAACTGGAATGGAAACAAAAGTTTAGAACCAGAGTGCATATGGCTGTTGAACCCCAGGAGTGGAAGAATCACCCAGGGAGGGTATGCAAAGTATGGTGAAGAAGGCTGGCAGGTAGGAATGGCTATGTATATGTTTTCTTTTCTACTAGAGCAGAGATTTTCAGCAGGAGCATTACTGACAGTTTGGGCTACATGGTTCTTTGTTGGGGGGCTGCCCTATGCACAGCAGGATATGAAGCAGCATCCCTGGCTTCTATCCACTAGATGCTACTAGTACTCACCACTGGTTGAGAACTACTGGCCTAGACCTGTAAGTATATGTTCTAAGTATGTTTCTTTATTCCTGTGATTTAGTCATTTGATTAAATTAATTGTTAAGCAAATACTGTGAAAGCATATAATATATATAAGGCATTTTTGATAGCACTGAAGGCCTGTGCTAGATGCCTAATACATATTTAGTAAATAAGTGGAAAAAAATGCTACATTCCAGGGAAAAAAAATCTAGCAAGGGTATTCATAAAGGGATATGACCACCAGAAGCATGTAGATCAAATGGTTTAATGTTCATGCATCCACAGGCCACATATGCTAATAAATAAACCAGGGAAGTAGGAATATAATGACTTGATATTCATGATGATCTTTCTTAAAGCAGATAACAGGGTAAAGACACAAATGATGTTATTTCTTTCTTTTACTCTTCAGACACAGAAAAGTTTGTTGACTTGTTAGTTATCACAAAAACATGAAAGCTTATTTGTGAATAACTTGTGAATACCCACAAGATACAGAGTAAGACAATTTTGTCATTGCAAAAACAAATCCTAGAATTTCTGTGGCTATATAGCTTTACCCTGAATTGAACTTTCTTAAATCTTTATCAGAACCTCCTCATTCTAAAAAGGGTATACCATAAGAATTACCCTATTATTTGTAGACAATCAGCAGTTCAGATTGAAGCTCTTTGCCATATTATATAAACCAGCAACTCCGTCAGTATTATTATGACACAGTTTTGCAATCCCTTCTTTTTATCTAACAAAGAACTTTTCAAAACCTTTTTCGTGGAGCCAGAATTGCTCAGAAAAAGTGAGTGTTCTTTGCAAAATATGAAGTTCGTTTTTCACAATAAGGAAGTTAGGTCTTAAAGAGCTTTTGTACCTGAACACATTTGCTGCATATAAAATACCATTTGTTTCCCTGTAAATGATCCTGATGTGTTCCAATGCAGAATATAATATCAGACACATCCTATTTCTCCTGGTGCATTTTCTTTGGAATTCTCTGCATTCATACACATGCGGCTTCATGGGCCTTCTGCTCCACATAAAGACCTCCAAATAAAGGCATAAACTGGCAGCAAAACATGTGGGCAAACTTCTGAATATTTTCTTCCTTGTGCCAAGCTGCTATTGGATGTAAATACATTCCCAGACTGTGTTAAAAATGGGGCCCCCCTTTTTGGTTCAGCTGCAGTTTCTACAACCCAGGTTTTGCTCATTACAAAGTCATTATTACGAATGTGTCAAAATATGTGTTGTAGTAAGGCTCTTCTGCAAGCACACATAAAACTTTTATCTAGGCCTCTAAATAATGCTTTTTATCTTTGTCAGTTTTCAATTAATTTACAATGCTGGTCTGTTTATCAGAACTGGATTTGGGCCAGGCTCTCAGTGTATTTGATGAGTCTTACAATAACCCTGAATGCACCTGTTAATTTTGCCTCTGGGTAAACAGTTGAAAACTCCTCAGCTATTTCCTCAAATTGGGTGGAAACAAAGAAACATGAGATTAAAAAAAAATGTCTAGATTAGGGAATTGGAGATGCATTAATTTAGAAAGGGAACAGGGTCAAACTAGGGGCTAGGAGGCTAATAAGCACAGAGCACACAGCAAAAAAGCTCCCAGCAGGGTAAGAGTTCACTTAATTTATCCAGGCGATCTATTCCAGACGCAGTCAATGATACATTATTGGATCCAGACCTGCAACTGCTTCCTAAGACCAACCTCACTTAAGTGTCATTGCCCTCCCTTTTAGAAATATCACTATTACCCAAACCTGTTCACAGGGAGGGCTTTACTCAGCTGGCAACCCACTAACTTTTGTTCTTTATGATGCTCCCTCTAATTCCCTTCTCTGCTGTGGGAATTAGGCATAACAACCACCATGCAAACCGCAGAACACCCAAGTTGATCCTACTCTACGAGATTTTTAGTACTTTATTACACGGAAAGCCAATCCCAGGGATAACAGACTATAAACAACAGCAAATGCTCTATCAAGCAGGCTGCACAAGGTTAAGGACTTTGAGAGATTTACTGGAGGGGTTGTGGAAGGGGATCTTCCATCAATCAAACACCCTTTTTTACACATTAGATTAAAAAAAGAGGAATGGAACACAAGGCAGCCCAGTTAAGACATCTAGAAAACACTTGTTTGTTCCAAACAATGAGAGGAAAGGCTGAGTGATTAGCTGTAATTAAGGCTGTCTTCTGACCATTTAATTATTATTAATGTGGAGAGTTATAAGACTGAAAAAATATATTTTATTGCAACAGGAAATAAGTTTTAGGTGTTTGCTGATGTCATTTAAACATTTAAATATTTAAATACATTTGGTGAACAATAATATAATCCTATACTCATATTAAAGGGGTTTACTGGAAATAACATACTTTATTAAACTTAGGAGCTTCAGGGCAGGAATTTGCTTCTTACTTGTGCTGGTATCTAATTGCTTCAGGACACACATACTGTACAGCAGATCCCACACTGAATGGCAGAATTTAATAATGGGAACGTGTTTGCAGGGCTATAAATACAAGCCAACTAATAAGGAAGTGATCACCAATAGTGAAGTGCCAGGGAGCTTTCTCTTAGCCTGGTGATTACCACTAAACACCACATTTTTAAAAAGTGATAATAAAAAAAGAAAGGCTGAAACTGAGAACTATCCACAGAACATGAACTGCTTTTAATGACAATCCGAGGTAACTGTGGTGTCATTTCTGTAACATACGGACCTCTCTCTCTCAAGTGCCTCTTCTATTTCTTATTCAGAAAAAGATTAACTCTTTCAAATGAGAAAAAAAAAACAAAAACAAGGTAGGCTGCTCAACAGACACTGCCGAGCACGCGCCCACATGCATGTTCGATCATCACCTGTGCTGTTTCTGTAACAGATCAAACTACTGTCTCCTGCCCTTGCTGACAGCGATGGTAAAGAGGGAGCTGAGCTCCACTGACACTAAATCACACAGACTCTCAGACAGAAGTCAGGGGGTGACATGGAGTGCTTGCTTCTAGATAGACAGCAAGGTATCTTCTCTTCTGGGGCCGCAGAGAATGCTCTGAAATATGTCTCTTCCATAACTGTCACTCCAGCCACCACGATTTCGGAGGTGACTGAACTGCAAGTTACCTATTGAAGCAGCAGTAGCTGCTGACGACTCAGGGGTATGTGCGTCCCCTCAAGAGGTCACACATGCCCTTGGAAGGTCTGGACACAGATGTGGAGCCGAGAAGTTGAAATCAAACAATAAATTAAATTTACGAATGCTTCATTTTCATCAAAATCTTTCAAGTACATTTTCTTTAACAATAAAAGATTTTTGCTTTAATAACTTAACTCAAAAATGCATATGCAAGACGCATTTGTTAAAACTTTAGTACCCTTTCCATTCTAGACACAGTGATACATTTTCTGCCCTGTGCTCTATAGCAAACCCATTTAAAAGCAGTATTTTAGTATTTTCCACAAGTTTTTCCTTTTGTTAAAAGATGTTTTCCCCCATAACTCATGCTTTGACAGTTTTGCATTTTACCTTTCCCATTCCCACTTCTTTCCTTGACTTTCATTATTAACTACCCTCAGCTACTTTTTCCTATTCCTGGGGATGGTGGAAGGACAGTAGTAAGTGGCATTAGTCATGAAGTATGTTTATCATTTGGAGAACGTTCTCATTTCCGTCCTTGTTGAGAAAAAGAGGAAATAGATGTGGGCCTTGCTAGAAGTCTTTCCATTTCTTCCCTCCTCACCAAGTGCATGTAGGAAACCTCTGAAAAGTATCTGGAACGTGCAATAATGCCAACACCAAGCACATAGTGTCTTTTTGTAAAATGTTGTCTCAAGGAGATAACAGGGTGCATGTGTGTGTGTGCATACCCATGTGCATGCACTTTGACAGCAACGTGTATGGAGACAAAAAATATTATTTCAAGCATATCTTCTGTGTTTATTTAGAGCTACAGAGTCTACCAGGAAATTAAAATATTAAGGTAGACTAAACAGAAGTGATTAGTCTATAAAAAAGAATACTTATCACTGGGTTACCATTTTAGCAGTTCAAGAGTCAGTTAAGATGGTCTCAAAGATGGAACCAGAAGGCATTATCATCAGTTTGATATACCATGGGTGGTAAAACATTCAAATCCTATGTGGATCAAACCTAGTTATTCAACTTAGCAAATCCCCTGAGTTGAATGAATGAGTCATGCACATAAAGTGTATTTTTTATTTTAAATTATTTCCCCCACTCTGATATCAGTGCCAAATCCTTCCCCTCCTCAGTCCTTTAGCACCATTCAGAGGCAGACAATGCCACCACTGTTTTCAGAACACAGACATGGTCAAGAGTGGAATAATATAATGATGCCATTCGAAGCAGGGCAGCTAAGGTTGTGTCAGCATTTCCATTATAAAAATCTCTTTTCAAGGATTAATATCTCAGTTGTAAAAATTCACACCCAGGTAAAATTTGGTAGCAGGAACGATTTCATTCTGTAAAACTGGAAATATACTTGCTCAAAAAGACGTATTTTTAATGCACACTGAATTCTCACATACAGATATGTAACTTAGAGAAAGAGACCTTAGAGAAAGATGAATATATGTCTCTGTGTGTGGATGAGGCCACCAGCATTGAGACTGATCTTGGTGGCTTTATTTTACTGAAAGTAAGGGCACAAATACCATGTACTGAGTTGAAATTTCAGTTTTAAAAACTCAGATTTTGTTGTTATAAAAACCAAAATACACTAAGTCTCATGACAGTCTCATACAGTAATATTTTCTGTTAGTGCCCTCCTTGAGCACTATCTAACCCCCATCCATCCTTATAGAACAGTGGTTCTCAACGGTGGGGAGGGGGGGTGGATTTTGTCCCCCAAGGAACATGTGGCAATGTCAGGAGATATTTGTGGTTATCATGGTTGGGTTGGTGTATGCTAATAATGGGTAGAAGCAAGGGATCCTGCAAAAAGGAAAGACTGAATTTTTATGGCTGAAAACATCAATAGTGGCAAGGTTGTGAACCTCTATTCTGGAAGTTATTTCTGAGAATCCCACTGCAGAGCCATCTTCTTTCAATATATGAGCACATTAAGTACAAAGCTGTCCATAGCCCTATCCCCTGCTCCTAGGAAACTCACAGTCTAGTAGGGAAATATCCCTCATTCACAAATAATCTAATCCCCAGTGTCCTGAAATGTTTGTGTCTTTAAGTTGATAGGAGAGGAGGCACTTCAAAATCTCTGATTAATTATGCTGGACTATTTCCTTTATTATCATGCTATTCTTGCTAAGGAGTGGTTTTTTGTAAAGCACAGAGAAAATAAGAACAAAAAAGAAAGAGAAGGAAGATGATAAATAAGTGGCTCTGTGCTAGGAATTGATGCTTATTTTTTGTTTTCATTAGAGACGGAAGAAAGTACTGTTGGGCCAGAGTGTGTAGCTATCTAGTAAGACCCCCAAAGCATGTAGTTTTAGGAGGTACTCACTTGGCATTTAAAACTACATTACAAAACAAATGAGCAAAGGGGGAAAAAAAGAGAGAAGAGCAAACCAAGAAAGCACTAAGAAAGTACTTAAGAAAGTCTAGAGAACTGATGGTTACCAGAGGGGAGGTGGGCTGGGGGATGGGTGAAATAGGTGAAGGGGACTCAGAGAACACTTATCATGATGAACACAGAGTAATGTGTGGAATTGTTGAGTCACTATATTGTACATTTGAAACTAATATTACACTGTATGTTAACTAACTGGAATTTAAATAAAAACTTAAAAAAAAGAAAAGAATCAGATAAAACAGATAAAAATTAAACTTTTTTGTTTATTTATAACAAATACATAGCTAACTCCCATATTTTATTTTACTTTGTTTCTAACTCCCATGTTTTAGTTATCTGTTAATCAATCACCCAATCTCCCCACTTTGTGTCAGGAAAGGTATCAGGGTGCTCTTGGTGCCTTGATGATCTACTACAGGAATTGTGCAAAGCGTCAACCAAATACATTCAAAGGAGATCCCTAATTCTGTTTTCAGTCATTAGTGCCAGTATCTTCTAAAACCATCTAAAACCAGTTTGCTAAAACCATCAATCAAGTCACATATTTTGGTAATTCAAATTTCAATTCCTTTTCTTTCTTATTTCTACCATTGTTAGGAACGCCTGCTTACTAAAGAAAAGTGAAAAAGCAACAAGCTAGTGGCTGGGCAGATTGAGCAGTTAAAACTAAACAGAAGAGAGTTCTCTTTTCAGACCAACGACCAAGAAGAGTTCTTTGAGACAGACCACTGTGGATTCTAGAATTCACGAGATCCGAGATGGTTGATTCCACTCCCTCAAAATACCACTGGCAGGACTATATATGACCACCTTTATCTGTTATCTTGATAATTGTCTTGAATGAGTGGCAAATGATGTCAAATGGCAGAGGAAAAGAACTGAAGGATAATATGTTAAGTTAAATATTCAATGGGACTAAGCAATAAAAATATTACCTTTGTTAACCAAAGTACACTGTGATAGCAGGAGGCCAAATAGATTGAACAGGAAAACAGTATTTTTCTAGGAGAAAATACATACAAATTCACCATTCCAGAATTTGAAACATTTAAAACAGAATTTAAATTTACCTTTCCAACAAATTTTAGGCATTGTATCATATATTCCTCTCTTTTCTCCTACAACTGTTACTACTATTGTAACACATACACATACACCCCTATGTATGTGTGAAGGGGTGCATGCATGTATAGTGTGGGGAGATTTTGGAGTTGTGAGATTGGATTTATAAACTAATATTCATAGACACTATGTATGTCTCTGTATGCAATCTCTTAACTCCAAAATTTCTCCACAATAGTTTCAAAATCCTTCAGAATTCCAGACACCTGAACAATGAACACTTGAACACCTTCTGGAAATCTAAACCTCTCTGTAAGTGCATAGACTGCCCTGGGGGGTAGGTCTTGTATTTCGGAGTATGGTCAGTGAGGATCAAACACACTAGTTGTTGGTGGTGATAGTGATAATGGTGGTGTATGTGTGCTTAAAATACCTTAACTATTTTCATCCCCTGATTCTAGTGAATAAAGTTGCTGAAAATGAAAACCATCTTGATAATTCACCTGGGCTTGCTGCCATGTCACAGAAAGCTGCACTCTAACCTACCTGCTAGAGGTTGCCTGTATCTATTCCTACTTACAGCTCAGCACCTCTCCTTTTACTTCCATAAATCAGAAAACTCCTCCTGGCCCTAAAAACATTATTAACTACCATATGGAGTGCCAAACTTTGCCACTGATGTAGACATTAGCTCTTCAAATGGCTGAGAGCTAACCTATCTGCACAATTTGCATCTTAATAGTCTGCAGCTGACTTTCTCACTTGATGATGGGGATGCCCCAGCTTTGCTCAAGACAGGCTACACTGGCACACTGCCCAGAGCATGACAGCTGGAGCTCATTTGGACAAACTGCAACAGAGTAGAGCCTCTCATTTTCAGTAGGGTTCAACATGTAGGGGGTTCCACCCCAACAGCTAGCTTAAAAGAGCTTAATCTAGCTCCTTATTTGGCTTAGCAGTTTTGGTATTCCCTCCTATATATCTCAACTTTGTGATCAACCACCTCACTCCTGACACAGCCACATGGAAGTGGACACTCATTCCTTATGTCTAATCTTGGAAGTGAGGTACATAAATTATTATACACAATGGAGAGATAGAACAAAAATATTAAATACTGTTGATGAGGTTTTAATCACACTCAGTCTAAGAAATTAAATGAAATCAGTCCTAGAATGCATACAGTTGTACTACATGCTAACACATGATTTCACTGTACTTTTCTGAGGGAATGAGCATACCATGTGCACACACTGGCAATACCAGTGCTCAGCATTCAAATCTATCCTCTTGAGACATGCTTGAGGCTTTTGTCTTAGAAAATACTGACTTCACTACTAAGTTATGAAGTACAAACAGGATGAGGTCTTAAGAGGAGAACACATATACATGGCATTCACTGTAGTGAATGTAACTGGGTCTTGCTGCTTCACACTTCAAGAACTCACCTGCTAGTCCTATATGCTGAGTTTCATTCCAGACATCATAATGGGAAGCCCAGGATTACTAGTAACAGCTTCCAAAGCCCATGAACAATAAACAAGGCCTGGGGACACACAGAGGTAGCAGACTCTGTGGGGTGCTTATGCTGAATTTGGGCTGAGAAGGGATGCCTGTTGCAGTATCTTCAGCTCTTTACACTTTGGAAATTGTGGTTTGACTCTGGCTAATAGTTGGTTGTTTAGGGTCAGTAGGGGCTAATTTGGAAAGAGATCCTAACCTTATTTTTATTAAGAATGGCCTCTTGGGGCGCCTGGGTGGCTCAGTCGTTTAAGTGTCCGACTTTGGCTCAGTTGTTTAAGTGTCTCACAGTTCATGGGTTCGAGCCCTGCGTTGGGCTCTGTGCTGACAGCTCAGAGCCTGGAGCCTGCTTCGATTCTGTGTCTCCCTCTCTCTCTGCCCCTTGCCTGCTCACACTCTGTCTCTTTCTCTCTCAAAAATAAATAAACTTTAAAAAAAAACAAAAACAGAATGGTCTCTTAAGGTTGAATGTGCTGGCTTCCCATTTGTGAGCATTAGAACTACCAAGCAGAATGCAAATGTCGCAAAGCCTGGAGAAGATGATGCCTCTACCTTTTATCACATATGTATTACTGGGAATATAATAAAATGCATTGGTATTATTCATCTTATTTTATAATAGGACTGAGCAGTGATCCATGTGCAGAATTTATTATTATTATTTTTTTTTATTAAGCCACAAATATGGCTGCAACCACCTTGACAATCTAGGAGTTGCCACTGTTAGGAATCACATTCATGTAATTATAATCAAAGTACAGAGGCAGCCATCTATAAACATCTTGGAAAATTCACCCAACCAATTTTAAGATAAACTACTGCCACATCCACCACAAGCTTGTGTTGCATTTATGAACACATGTCACACCATAAGGGTAAAGTGTGTATATTTATTAGAGTACATTATGTAATATATTTATGAAGATCTTTGTCATATACATAAGAGTAAAGTAGTAGAGCTCAGAGTAGGGAGTCCTACATCTAATTACCTATGACTCCAAATATCTCAGGACATTGGATAAAACAAATAAAATCAGACAAAAAGAGGCCATAATGTAAAATCTTCAAACAATAATGAAACCTAGAGAAAATTGCTTAGACGTTACCCCTCATTTCTTGCAAAGTAAGCTCATATTTAAGTTCAGATGGACCGGGTTAACAATCACTATTTTTACTGTTAAAATGCCCCAGGGAAGTTATAAACGCACCAAATATGCTGTTAACCTTCCTTTATATTGTGTGCAGCTGTATGGCTTTGTACCAGGGACCAAACTTCCTAACTGGGCCAGCAACGTGAAAGAGGCTTTTTTCCAAAACCTTTCAATAACAATGCTTTGCTTGTCACTAGATTTCCATTCCGTTTTCTCTACTACTTCATACTAGTATTTGGCTTGGATTTTACTCATTCCAATTACTTTCTTTGGTTGTCATTTTCTCTGAGGAGTATCTTACATATTACCAAACAGTGATAAAAACAGGCAAAGAAATGTAATAGAGAGAAGAGTAAATTCAAATGCTTATTTCTGACACCCAGAGTCAATACTTTCTTAACTCACATTCATTTTCACTGGCAAGCTTAAAGATACATTTGTGACATTTCTGTTTTTCCCTGTCATCATTGATACTAAGGATTATCAATTGATTTTATGAGAATTCAATGAAGATGATGACTTTTATTCTTTACTCTTTGCTGTGTACATGAGAGGTTAAAATCTATTCAACTTTTTAAAAGAGAATTTTAATGGTTTTAGATCATTTAGAAGCTTTGGCAGGTTACATTAAAGGAGAAAATGTCAGCCGTATTTCAGGCTTTTCTTTCTTTCTTTTTTTTTTTTTTTTTACCTAGGACTAAGATGAAATCAGAAGTGCTGTGGTCAGATTATCTGGTCTGAGGAGACACATTCTGCTCTATTGGTTTATACTTTATGAACTCTATACTCAGACCTATATAAAAAATGGCGATTCAGTCTGGGCACTGGTAGTGATTAACTGACTATGATACTGTCACATGACTTTTATTTATTTATTTATTTTGACATCCAGACCCAGCATTTACCTAGGAGATCAGTAAACAGTAAACACTGATACCCCATAAGAAAACAGAAATCCAACTATGATCCCTTGTGCCATTTCAGCTCTATTGATGGAAATACTTTCTTCAAATGCCCTTGTTTGTAAAAAGGGAATCTAGAAACTATTTACCAAAATTAATCTAATGACACAGAACAAATAAAACAAAAACTTTCTTAGGCAGGTCAACTTAGGCTAGGCTGTAGCATGTTGGATGAAAAAGATTAATACAATAAATTACATTTGGTTGAAAATTGCAATATCTTAGCTACTAATGGCCATTAAAAGTGCAATGAAATGAGTCTAACTGCCTTAATAAGTCCATACCTCATCATGATACTGAACTTCAAATATTTGCTTTAAAAAGCAAAATTTCCTTACTTAAAAGTAAGGAGAGGTACCTAGGTGGGTCAGTCAGTTAAGTATCCAAATCTTGATTTCTGCTCTGGTAATGATCTCACAGTTTGTAAGTTTGAGCCCCCTGTCAGGCTCTTTGCTGAGCATGGAGCCTGCTTGGGATTCTCTCACCCTCTCTTTCTCTGCCCCTCCCCTGCTCATACACACACACACACTGTCTCTCAAAAATAAAAAAATAAAATTAAAAAACAAAGTAAGGAAAAGTTACCCCAAAGCTCTTGTTTCTAAATGGTCTGTCAAAAGACCAGAAGTCTTAGAGGGAGAGTTGGGAGTGTTGGAATCTTCCAGCCCTGTCCTCTTACCAAGTGGATGGCTGAGTGGACCTGGAACCTTCTGAGATTTAAGAGAGTAGAAACTCTTATTTAATACGATTGGACTAGAAGCCACTCTTGTTTCCCACTGGTGTTCTAGACATCATATTCAGTTAAGAAGAGAGACTAAGCAAATAGGAGTTAAAAAAAAGAACCCTCCTAGTAATGTATTAAAAAAAGGAATACGTGAATTCAAAACAAATCATTAGCCTCAGACTTTAATTATATATACTTAAAAATCTTGGGACTACATGTAATATAAATGTGATATATAGTTAAAATGTTATAATGAAGTTCTGTAACTTTTTTCAGTTAAAAATGGGTGATAAAGGAAAAACTATATATATAAACAATAAAAGGGATGAATCTCAAAGTTATGTTGAGTAAAAAAGTCCAGATTACAAAGGCCACCTGCTATATAATTACATTTATATGGCATTCAGTAAAAGGAGAAACTATGTGGCAGACAACATATCTATGATTACAAGGGGTTATAATTGGAAGGAGTGAAGGAACAATTTTTAGGTGATGGGACTGTTCTGAATTTTAGTTATCTTAATCTTGAATATGGCACTGAATATATGACTACATGCAGTTTCAAAAACCACAGAACTACACACTGAAGAGGGTATATGTCAGTCACACCTGAACAACCCTGACTCAAAAAAATCCAAAAACACAAAAACTAATTTTTCACTAATATATGTATATTGCCCAAAAAAGGGATAAGAAGAGTCTACGATCTTACGTTGTAAACTGTAAAAAAAAAAGAAGTTCTAGTCCACAAGGCTGGATTTTTAGAACTTGATTAGGAAGGTAAAATCTAACAGTACTTTCAGAAGGTTAAAGTTAAGCTCTCTAATTTGCTGCGTTACATAGCCATGAAACACTGATGGGAAGATAAGAATCTGAATGTTTCTGCTTTTATTATGATTACACCACCTGGGCAAGGTGCTGTTCCTCATCCTGCTGTAGTAGCTGCTGGTCAGTTAGTAGCACACTTGCATTTATGCATCTTGGCCCAGAGCCCACTAGCAGGGCAATGAAATATCAGGTCTCTCAATTCAAGAATGTAATTTACAGAAACAAGATCTGTCTTTTCTCTGCCTTCCAGTTAGTGTACTGTTAAACTAAATAAGACATCTGCTTTTGAGCTGGATTGCTGGAGGGAAGTTTTATGAATTACCTGCAGGGTAAAAAGCACACAAGGTGAAGGCACCCTCAGGATGTGAAGGACCATAAAACCAGACTGACATCTCTGAAGTTCTGGGCTCATCATTCATGTGTTGAGTTCATGTTCATTCTAGGAGGATATATATGTATAAAAATGGGAAAATATGATGAAACATATTTAAACAAAAGTTTGTATAATGAACAAACAGATCTAAGAATCCAGGGGTTCTAGGACTAGATTAATATGAGGCTACTGCTTTCCCTGCACTTGAATTAGCCCTTGCCATTATTAACAACTCTGAGTGTTAAAAGTTTGTCTTACACAAAAAACATAAAAATGCACAATATTATTTTGACCTCTGGAACAATACACATGATTTCTATTTTCTCTATTAACTAACAACCTTTCAAATGTGAAACTGTAGCTTTCAGTTCCTACTTCAGGCCAAAGTATACACTGAAGTAGTTTCTAAGCAATATTTAAAATTACCAACTTAATGATGCTGTTTACTTGACCACAGTCATTGAAAGTGTCATTCTCTGTCCACCTCTCTCTGGTGGCCAGCAAGTCAGCCTTTCATCATTCAAAAATCCCAGGAGCTGAAAGCTTGAATCTCCTTAAAAAACAGATCCCAAGAAGGCTCAGAATGCTATCCCCCAGGCAATGGTACCGTCCTGTCACAGAGTTGTACACTCCTCAGGGAACAGGAGCCAGGAAAGACCACTCCAGCTTATGGTACCTGGGGGACAGCAGGGAGGTTTAGTTTGGCCACATAGCCAGTGGGGTAAGAATCTGGGTCTTGCCTTTTAGAGGGAAAGCAGGAGAACCTCGTTCCTGTGAAAATCGCAGCCTATAGGGCTGGATTGCTAGCACCAAACAGGCTGATCCAATTCTTCAGACTTCAGGGCATGAAGCAGAAATGTCAGTGGCTAAAGGTCATTGCTGTAAACCTCCCTCCCCTCAAAAAGTGAAAAAAACCCAAGAAGTACCCACCATCCACAGGGAAACTGGCTAATTGGCTGTGAGTGGTCTGGCATGACATTAGCCCTCTGACTGGCTGCCACAGTCCTCTTTTGTGAAAAGATGGTATGAGAGAATGTAGACAGATACTGTTGAGTCCCTGATCACAGTGAGTCTCAGGGTTAATAAACACACTTGGTCCTGTGTGATTTTTCTTCTGAAAAAGTCTAGGTTACAAGGACAAAATACATTTTACCTATTCTGATAAAAGTTATTTTTGTTAAATTCAAACTGAAAAGCAGATTATGATTGAATATGTTGAAGAATAGAAAACATAACAATGTAAGTTTTAGTTATAAACCTTTGAGTATTTAATTGTGACTTACAGAAATTAACCTGAAAGGGAAGGAAGATAATGATGATGAAAGAATAGATATTCCTATACTAGGACTTCTCATTCTTCATAAACCAGACCAATGAAAATAAGGTTTTGTTTGATGAGTTAAACTCATCTATTTATTTTAGAGGCTGTGGGTGATCCATCGGTATTGAAACAGAAATAAAAATTATTTTGTTTAATATTTGAAACTAAAATAGTGGTTCTCCCTTTACATAAACACACCTTGAACAGAAGACAATAGAAGAAGACAAAGAGTCCTGCTGGCAAAGCTTTGGGCTCAATGGAACAACATCACTAACGTATATTAGCAACATATACCACTGCTGTACTGAGTGCTCGGTACAACACACCACACTATTAAAAAGAATTTGCCAAATATACCAAATGAATCTCAGAGAAGTTCTTTGCATTACCTAGAACAAGGCTAACAAATATTGAAATCTTTCATAAAAGGAGTCAATGATTTATATATTTCCACAAGTTGCTATAGCCTGTGCTGATTAGTTTCCGCCAAAGAATCTTTCCCAGCTACACCCAACAAAATCCTCAAAGGACAACAGCCTCAAATTAACTTGAAAACATCTAATATTTTATTCATATATATTTTCCTTTGTAAATAATTGTGGACTTATTATTTTGTACCGCTGAGCAGACTAAAATAATGGGCATAATATAAAATCTATTGGGGAAGAGATATAATTTATATATACAACATTCATGACGTTGTTAAGAATAAGTCTTTCCAAGGATCATTCTCTCTTCCAAATATAAAACCTGCATAAACAACTTACACAAAACACTGGGAAGAGGAAACATCTCTAAAATTAGAGAAGCTAAATATTGAAGCTATAGGCAATTTATTATGAACATTAACTGCATAGATGCTAAATTAAATACATTATTCCACTTTTTAACACATAAGAAATGATGCTTGTATTTTGACTCTGCAGAACAGGAAGAAAAATGTTTTAGGGAATCTTATTTTAGATATTAAATTCTAAACCTTCTTCCTGTTATCTGCTTTTAGAATCACCTTTATTATTTGTGTGGTTGTAGGAGGTAACACAGATATCAATGATAGGTTGAATATATCAATTAGCTCCTATCAGGTGTTATAATCACATATAATTGTTAGGGTTTTTACAACATATTGAGGAAAACTCATCATAGGAAAAGTTCTGTAAGTCAAGTAAAAAATGTGTCAGGATTTTGCTTTAGAGGGTATATTTTTCCTATTTGGTTTAGTGGATTTTTGTGTGTGAGGAGAGTGGACTGGAAACAGCAGCACAAACACTTGGTGTACAACTCCAAACTATTATGTAATATGTTCACATATTAATTCCTTATATAGTACTTCTAAACACAGGAAAACATTTTGTGTGTGAGTGCATGTTTGCCAAAATAAATAGGAGAAGGAGGGATAACCTCCTGGTAATTTTATTCAACACCTCTAAATTTACATAAAGTATCTGGATGGATGACATTCTTTTTTTGACTTTAAAACAGCATGAGAATGGGCTAATTTATTAGTAGTAATTTAAAGATTTTGAAATTTCCCCAAATCTTCTTTTAAATCTTATAAATTAAATTCACTCTTAAAGCTTTAGACATGTTTATAGGTTTGCTTCAGCTCACATAAGAATATCTTCATATATGTATCTAAACTGTACAGTAGTTTGGTATCTATACACCACTTTATCTTTGCCATTATTATAAAGAATGTATTTATTAATACACGCAAACATCTCACAACATGTACATTTCTCCATATCTGTACATTTAGCAACATCACAAATCGCTAACTTTTGAAGTTATCACAAAAGTTACAAATGAGTTTGAGACCATATTTTCTAGTTGCATCCTTTAAAAAGACATTAACCGGTTTCAAACAAATTAGCCAATAAACCAGATTTTCAATTGATAAAATTAAGTTATCTAATTAATAGTATCTAATTCTACTTAGTAAAGTAGATCATTACTTTTTATTTATAAAAATTTTAAGTCACTTTTTATGAAAATAAGAAAAAGGTTTTCTAGTTTATTATCAATTCAAAAACAATCTGAAGAAGATAAAACCTACAGAAATCAGAGTTATTTATATAAGCTTTTCTTATTATTTATCGGCATTACCACATAGGAATGCTACTTTGATTAATCTTTCAAAGCAGGGATTTCAGAAAATATTGTTAATTTCTGTATTACAAAAAAAGATAGGGAATTTCAATACCATATATTTTAATATAAGATAGTTCATCATAACACTTCTAAAAATTGAAGTATACATTTAAAGAACCATGATGAGGGAAAAATAATAAATTAATAAAATAGCATTCAATTGTTATTTTCAAAGGTTAGAAGTAGTAAATTATTCTGAGAACAATCTGAGGGTTGATGGGGGTGGAAGGGAAGGGAGGGTGGGTGATGGGTACTGAGGAGGGCACCTGATGGGATGAGCACTGGGTATTGTATGGAAACCAATTTGACAATAAATTTCATATTTAAAAAAAGGGGGGGGGGAGAAGTGGTAAATTATTTTTCCTACAAATAAGAAATGTTAACTGAACATTTTAATTATTAGACTACTTAGTCAACACTATGAAGCAATGGGTCAATCAACAATGACATGAATTTTTTTTTTTTTTTTTAATGTGGTGTATGTTAGCACATAACAGGGGTGGAAACAAATCTGTGATCCTCATTCCTGGTCTTCATTCATTTAGTAGCATGTACTAAACGTGGCAAAGGAAGATTTGCTGGTGATGAACTCAGGATAAAATGAAAAAAATGTGAACCTTGACCTTTTTAACACTACTTAAAAATCAGAACCAGACCCATCAGCACACCCCCCTCATTGCCGTCAGCCTAACACACTAGAAACCTGATCTCCCCCTCATCCGAGCAGAAAATACCCTTGTAAACTCGGAGCTAAGCAGCAAATGTCTGATGCCTCCTCTGTTGCCTGTTCCCTCCAGACCAAAAGTACAGAAAGATTCTAAGTAAAGTCAAACTTCATATGGTATTTATAATTTACAACAATGTTGGATGTAAGGTGTATGTTTGAACTATTTCCTTTGCCTTGTTTTCAAATTTCATTTGCAAATCATAATATAAGTAATATAAATTTTGACTGGACATGAGAAGAATGCTTGAGTTTTTACTGCTGAAGCATAGAAATGCCATCATCTGTGCTCACCACATTCACACTCCTAAGTACCTCTCTCTTCACAGCATAATCATGTGAAATTGTCCAAAATATTCTAATTTCATCAGCCTGTGCTTACTATAGACATAGATTTCTTTCTGTAAGAAATATTTCTCAGCTGTGGGTTTCTTTATAGCCCTCTCTTCCTATATCGTCATTGATTATAGAATCTTTTATATTTTATATTTCCTTTTTAACTTCTCCAACTTGGTAGATTTGTAATAGTAGAAAAAGTCATAGAAAGATAACAACTATATGGTATAATGTCTAGTATACAACTGCATTTGTTTTTATTTCAAGGAAAAACAAATATGAGTGAAAAACCTGTTACCCTCTAGTTTTCAAATAGGAAAATGTGGAATGAAGCAAAAATGAGGTGAAATTTTACAACAGATTAAGGTAGGGTGATAAAATCCATGGGGGAAGAGGAGGAGATTAAATGACATTAAAAAATATCCAAGACTTCATTTGATTAAGTTTAATCTAATTATAAAAAGTCACTGCTCAGTTCCCAACCAAACAAGGAGACCTCAGAAGGTTTAACTAAAAAAGAAAAAAAAAAAAAAAAAAAAAAAGAACGAAAGAAAAAAGAAAAAAAAAAGTTTGGTCAGAGGAGCAAAAATAATGCTGAATTAAAGCACTTGGAGGCCAATGGCTTTGAACCTGGGCTTCACCAGTCATTCCAACCAGCGAGGCCGTCTGCAGAGGTTTGGGTTCTCGTTTAACAGAGCCCTCATTGTTTCCAAGGCAGCTAGAAAAATGCTGCTTTATATCTCCTCACACCACAGGCTCCGTGCACAGCCCCGAGAAAAGGCGGCTGCTAGTGTACAATCCACAGGAAGAAAAAAAATGCATGGATATATACACAACCCCTAACCTCCTTACCACCACCCCCACCCATACAGAAAAACACATTTTTCTGCTATAAACTACCTCAAACTCAATTCCTGGCTCACAAACTGTGGTAAAGGATGTTATGGTGGTGCATAATTTATAACTGGAAATTTCTGATTCATGTGGGATTTGGGGCATTTCTTTGCCCTTTACCCATTGCCTCTCCGTTTCCACCTCAAGCACGGGGAGGTGAAAGCCGTCAGGCAGTGGGGCCAATGCCATCAGGCAGTGAGGAGATAAACACTGCATTTTTGAGAGTGCAGTTATTCCACACCTGTTTAAAATGTTTATATAGTAATTAAAGATTAATGCTTATTCCAGACCAGATAAATATTAGACAGTGCATGTGTATATATACATATATGAATCTGCAATGCTGCAGAGAACAAAGATTTTATTGTATCAAGCTTATTTAGAGAAGGGTATATGCTTTAAAAAAGCCCAAGCTTCACAGAGTTTACATTACAGAGGGGAAAAAAGGCTTAAAAATGTTAAGTGGTTGGAGCTACTGAGTGCCATACAGAAAGCAGGTAGTAGTGAGTATGAGCTAATTCTGCTGCTAATCGTTCAGTTTTCTATTTATTAAAGGAGGGGGCTCAGTTTATTCCTGACTAGCTGTCAGTTCAATGCGTCAACTCTACCTTGCTTACTAAAGTTCAACAAGTAAAGCCTGCTGAGACCATGACAAGGAAAATATTTAAGTGTTTTTTTTTTTAATTACTAACTATAACATACAGATTTTATTCTTAATTTTGAAAAGGCAAAGCAATAAATTGTTTTGGTTACTAGCTCTGGGCCATACTAGGGCCATACTACAGTATCATCATCCTCAGAAGACAGTAGAAAACCTACTATGTGAACAGAGACTGCACAACCTGTGGTGTTATACTCTGCCTAGGGCAATTCATGCGCATGGTTAGGATGGTTTGGTAATGTCCTTTTCAGGAAGAAGAGAGCACCCAGCATACCACCTCACTGAATTACCACACACACACACACACACACACACACACACACATACATATATAATTTTTAATACATTGATAGTTTTGTCAACTTTTTAATTAGTACCAAAAAAATTAATTAAAAAATCAGTGTTGGCTTTCAGTTTATGCAAAGATATGATTCTGACAAATTGTATGGGTATATTCAGCCATATTTCCCAATTTACTCACAATAATTTTACAGAATTCTATGTGTTCCCTTCTGATGATTTTCTGGTGAATGTATGGAAAAATCACTTTGAACTCAGAAGGGCTGGAATTTGTGACAAATTTTAAAGTTAAAATACTTACGCATTGCATTTTCTTATGGGGCACACTAATAGCGTCAAAATAAGGATTACTTTAAAAAGTGGTTAAGTAAGTCTCATAAAATAATCTTAACATGTTTCCTACAAAAGTTTTCTCCCTTCTGAAATGTTAACAAAGATATATTTTTACTATTATAGGGTAATACAAGCAATTAGGTAAGTTTTGAAGGTAACAATAGGGTTATACCTGACAGATTTGGGAGGGTTTGCGGACAAACACAGACGGAAATAATTTTGACCAGTCTAGAATCCATTCATCTGGATTTTACAACACTGTGCACTCAGACCACCAGAACACTGTACATTTTCATACCAGCCAGCTTACTGACACCCACTCCATTTGAAAATGTAAACCTGCAAGCCTTCTCTAAGTACTGCACAAGAAGGTGCCTACCTTTGTGCCTACCACAAAGATTCCTAGAAACATGTGGACACATATCTTGGAGAATAAAAATGTAAGAGGAAATTTCCCTCTATTGCCTGAGTAATTTTGAATTATTAATAAGTATGGCTTTAGATGTTTCATAAAAATAAGTCAGCAAATCAAAGAAAATTCTGAGAAGACAAATCAGAATAAAAGTAAAATTGGCTTATGAAAATTTGAAGAAAACACACATTCTGTAATACTGATAACAGAAGGCAGAATGGAGGTGGGAGAAACATACTATCACCAATTAGCCCCTGTTACTGTAGGTGTCCCTGCACACGTATGGGTAGATGTTTTCTCTCCCAGTGAGAGAGGTAGACCAAGCAGGGTCCTAAATGTTAACATGACCTCTCAATAGTTGTTCTGCAAGCAGTAGATGTTTACCCATCAATTTATTCAGCCATCTATCCTAAATGAGTAATCAGGTAACCTGGGAAACAGTTTTCTATATTAATAAATATGGGGTGAGTATACAGATGACCCAAGGAAAACAGCAATCATTTGAGGTGAATTACTTAGTTTCATAAAGTGAGTATACTTCATCACAAGATTGTCTCAAACCTGGGAACTAAAAATGATGTAAGGAAATTGAGAACACTATTTTGCAGAGCACTGAGATGGGCATTTATATATTCCTCACTTCATTTAATAATTTTAGGGGCGCCTGGGTGGCGCAGTCGGTTAAGCATCCGACTTCAGCCAGGTCACAATCTCGCGGTCCATGAGTTCGAGCCCCGTGTCAGGCTCTGGGCTGATGGCTCAGAGCCTGGAGCCTGTTTCCGATTCTGTGTCTCCCTCTCTCTCTGCCCCTCCCCCGTTCATGCTCTGTCTCTCTCTGTCCCAAAAATAAAATAAAACGTTGAAAAAAAAATAATTTTAAAGATTCTTTGAGTAAAAGACTTTTACAGATGATGAAATTTATCTCAAAGGTGTCAAAAGGGGCAGAGTTGGGATTCATTCCTAAATCTCTGAATTACGTTTAGGCCTCCTCTTTCCAGTACACTCTGGTACAAAGGTTACAAATGAATGTTTAGTAGTATCCAAGTAAAAGGGCTGAATAATTCAGAATCTAAAAAATAGTATTTATATGTTACTTGAAATAAGGAGTACAGAGTTACAACCTTTTAGTTATAAGGTAAATAAGTATAGTGATGCAATATACAACATGATGACCATTAACAGAGCTGCATGGTACATTTGAAAGTTATAAAGAAAGTAGATCTTAAAAGTTCTCATCTCACATACATACACACAAATAAAAACCTTTCTTTCCTTTTTATTTTTATCTATACGAGGTAATAGATGTTACTTAAACTTCTTGGGGTAATCATTTTGCAATATATATGAGTCAAGTCATTATGCTGTATACCTTAAACTTACACAGTGCTGTATGTCAATTACATTTCAATAAAATACAAAAAGAAATCGAAGTAGGATCTTTATGCAAATTTTAAGTTTAAAATGTTCATTTTAAATTAACAACTCATGATTTTTATCTACTCTTCTCCTAAAAATGATTTCAGACATGTTTAATGTGAATGACTAAATTCAAATAACAACCTGAAATGGAAGTATTAAATGAGATCTGAAATCATATTGTGTCAGTTGGAAGAAAAAACATCAAGCTTCCTTTAGTCTTCCTTTAGTCTGTAAGTGGATAATGCAACTGAAAGCAAGAAGGGAGACCCACTGGGTTATGTAGTTCATTCTGTTTGAATAAAAGGGAAGTACTACTTCTTCAGGAATGCTTTTCTCTGGCAAGGGGTACATGAATTCTTATACATGGATACTGAGTAACACAACTGGGAATGTTTTCAAAGGTGTCTTTGGAGATGCTAAACTGTTCTAGTTCTTGTCCTTTGTTTTTCTAAATAGAACCGCCAAATAAAAGGCAAAGGCATACACACATCACAACTTAGGACAGACCATTCAGGTGGGGGGAGAAAATGAAAATGTGGTATAGGTATGTTTCTCTAGGGTGATCTAATTTGAGGCAGAGAGACGGTATATATAGCAAAGAAGAGGTTGGCATGGTGTCATGCTTTTAACAGCAATGATTTCAGACTTGCTTTTGGCAGAAGCTGGGGAGGGCTGTCAAGATCTTGCTCCCTGGTGAATGTCTGGTATGTGGGCATTCTGAATTGCCGATCTGTGTGAGAGCCACAGCTTTTAGATGTTCACGCAGTAACATTTCTGACATGGTTAGGAATGCTGAAAAATCTGGGACCATCTTACCCCTGCTTGTCAGCAGGGCAGGAAAGTAGAATGAAATGCTTATGGGCAGAAAATAAATTTTAATGTTAAAAAAAATAAAAAGCTAAGAACCTACAGAAAAAGAAATCACAGAATCCAGTGTGTGGAACCACACTGTGGGACGGAGACAATCTTGTCCTGAAACATTTAGTGGGCTATTTCCCCATTCAATCTTTAGAGGACACCTGCTAACGACAAAAGGTTTCTGTCCTCCGACTACCTCCCTATTTTTCCTCCTGGTGTGCTATGGTCATAAGCATAGGCAGACTGATTTCTCGGGATGTTTCCATAAAGCTTGGCATAGGGGAGGCAGCCACTGGGAGGTGTATGCCATGGTGCTGTAGGTTATGGTAGTCTCTAATTATGCTTGTCCACCACCAGCTGCCCGCAGAGGAAGTGGTGCCTACTCTCTCTCACAGGTGGGGAGGAGCAGGTCACATCTGGTACCTGCTTTTCTGGGTAGAGGGGAGAATAAGGCCATGACAAGCAGCCAGACTCCACTGTGTTTCTGCCAACATGCTGTCTTTTGGCACTTGACTTGAAAGATTTAATTCAATGGCCACTCCATAGGGTTTATCTGCAGAAATAAACAGTGAAATCAATGCCAGTTTCTTTCAGCCCCTCTTGTTCCTCAGTGTGGGATGAGAACCCTGTTACTGTTATGACAGATTTGTATATAAAGCTAGGACACATCTGCCATTGTACATGATAGAGAAGAGCTAAGGATGAGCACTTCAACCAGCTTGTACTTTCAGTGATGACTATGCACTCAGCTCTTAGAAGCAGAATATATGCTGGTGCTAATGGATCCACAATCTCAGTCTTTCTCCCCCCTTCCCTGCCTCCACATATACATAACACAGCTGCAAAGCAATCCCCAAATCATCATTGGGGCTCTCTGCTGTGATAGAGGAAGCCAGATTGGCTGTGTGTACAACCCCAGTACATTTTGTCTTTTAAGAGGAGGAAATATACTTCAGTGCCAGTTACCTTGAGATATTTTTATTTATTGAAAAAAATTTTAATGTTTATTTATTTTTGAGAGAGAGAGAGAGATACGTGAGCAGGGGAGGGGCAGAGAGAGAGAGACAGAGTGTGAGTGGGGGAGGGGCAAGAGAGAGGGAGACACAGAATCCAAAGGAGGTTCCAGACTCTGAGCTGTCAGCACAGAACCCAACACGGGGCTCAAACCCATGAACTGTGAGATCATGACCTGAGCCAAAGTTGAACGCTTAACTAACTGAGCCACTCAGGTGCCCCGAGATAAATATTTTTAAATATCCCTTTACTTACACATACTCCTTTTAATAGAATCATTATTTTTGCTATACCCAGGACACACCTATGAAATTTAAGAAGTCATTTAGGAATAGTATTCAAAACAAATGTGAAACATACATAATTATTTAAATTAAACCATATCAATAGTTTTATTTTTCTATATATTACCTCTGTAGAAGGCACACATGATAAATTTTACCAATGGTATGTATGTAAGCAAAAATAAACATGAATAGGGCCTGGGGAACTGACAACGTCACTTATGCCATATGCTGGAAAAATGAATGTCAGAGTCAGTCGCAGACAGTGACTATTTTACATACAAAACAAATTCAGGTTTGGGTGGCTTCCCCTAATGAGAGAGTAAATACCTAATCTTCTCCAAACTAAATGCAGCCATTCATATCCCTATCCCCTACCCCACACACTTAAACCATTATCTAATTACACAGTGAACATCCAGAAGGGGAGTTACCAAGCACCATGGGTTAAGAAAGGGCTGGCCAGCAAAGGGGTGGAGAGAAAGGGGAGAACTCACTGGAAACCCTCCAGCTGGGGCCTGTTTGTGACTTCTTGGCCTCACTGTTTGAGACTTTCTGGCATTTTTATTGCCTGTTGTCTCAGTGATAATGTGCAAGCATAGAGATATATTAAAACCCTAAGTAAATATATTCAAAGAGAGAAAAAGAATAGGTCATTAGAGAAAAGAGCAGAAGCACGTTAATTTTGAAGTAACACATATAGAGAATGCAATATTTTAATTTTTAAAATTGCCATAAAAATGTAAGTTAAGGCTATTATTATTTCAATTGAGGGCTTTGGGGAGCACAGACAAATAAATTATAAATGACATTCCATGAAATGAAACACTGAAAGAAACCTTTGGTAAGCTGGACTTTTCTTATCCCTTTTTTCAGAATTATTTCTTCATGAAATTCTGAAGGACGAATCTATGAATTTTATAAGAGAAAAGCATAGCTTCCTTCATTTCAGATGTATTTGTTCTACGCTAAATACAACAAAATTGTGGCTCTAAGCTGCTATTGCTAATAATAAGGAAAGCCAATTATGATGTATTCTTGTAAGGATTTAAAAAATAGTTACAAAACAGCTCAATTCTTTTCTTATTAGTCACATAATACTTTCTACAAGAACATAGTCCAGACTAAGATTAACAACATGGCAAGCTGCTTGCCATTTCCCCCCCCCTTTTTTTTTTCTCTGAATGGGAACAAATACATGACATTGATATTCAAGCCAGGCAGTCCAGATGTGCTGGCAACTTTGTCCTTCTGTGTGATGCAGTGACTACCTTTAGGTACCAGATTATTTAATGGGCAAATGAAGTACTTAATTCTAACTTCTAGCCAGCAGAGCATACTCCCTCTCTGATGACTGGACAATTGTCTTCCCAGATCCTTTTCACAAAATAATCTCTCCCTTGCCTATTGTTCTATCTTTTCCACTTATTGCTGTCTGTCTCTGACAGTGGACAACAATGCCCTCGGTGTGGCCTACAGCATCCAGCCCACTGTTGGCCCACAGCATAAATGCTGGCCTATATGCAGTACTGAGCTACTGAGGACATCCGCCAGGCTGCTGGCAGGATTATCTTATTTTTCAAAAAGGCAAAAGATTATACTCTAACTATAAAAATTCAATCCATATTAATGATAATATTTCAATACTTTTATTTATATTCTTTCACCTACGACATGCATGATGTGTGATATATATGCTTAATAACCAAAAGAAGTGATGACTAATACTTTATGGAAAGGTTGAAGATGAAATGAACACATTGGTTTGTAATTAGACTGTTTAAAAAAATATTTCCCCAGTGGCTCTGTCAGAATTTACTCTTTATGCAGGGATATGATAGTCCTACGAATAAAACAGCCTGCATTTGCTAGCTGTATGTGACAACATCCAAAAGGGGTACAATATATCACCAAAACAGCTCACAAACTGGCTAGTCACATTATTTATTACGAGCCACACATGTGACAAATTATTTAACTCAGTTGATCCTAATAAGTCAAAGAGCAAGCAATTAGCTAACTCAGTCAGAGGGCTGTTTGTGGCAATTTATAGATGCGCTCAAGCTGTCCCAGCACTTCAAAGCCCCATTAAGGGGAAACCTTTTAATGACTCACTTGAGATGACAAGTATTACACAGCACATATGGCAGCCAAGAATTTGGCAGCCTATTCTGTTACACTCGGCCTCCCCGCCAGCCCGCCCCCTATCTCCAACAGCTGTTTACGTGTTTTCAGTCTGTGCTTTGCTGTTGTAAGCAGACACAGTGCTGCAGAATCAGGCAACACAATGTTTTCAAGAGCAACAAGTGGCATTAGATTCTTGCATCACACAGGTTTCTGGAAACTGCTAAAATCCCCACACTTTTATGAGTCTGGGTGAGTTATTTCACAGGGGAGGAAAGACAGAGAGACATGGATCATGAGGGACAGCCCCGGTGACTTTAGGCAAATTGCTTATTCCCATCCTGTGTCTTATATGAAAAATGAAGACAAGAAAAACCGACCTTACAGAAGTGCGGGAGAATGGACTGACTGAAGGCTGGGCTGACACTTTGAAGATGAAAAGGGAAGTTGTCAGGATGGTTATTCTTTATCCCAACATGAACTGTGTGGGTCAGAGGGTGTTCTGCATCCTGACCTACTCCTACCACTTTTCCTTAAGACAATTTTCACTTGGGCTACATCCACATCCGCATGCTTAATTCCATTGCCAGCCATCCTGCCCCACCTTTGGAAGAAGAGTGCAATGCCACAACTCAACCACTCAATAAAGGAATGGAATTTTGAGCAATGACTTCCCAGCCTACATTGGGGCCACTTGTTCCCTGGAAACAGGGCACACAACAAGTTTAGACACTCAGAAATGAAATACCAGCTGACACTCTCAATATTCAGGCAGTACTGAGGAAATAAGCACTGAGGGAAAAGTACTGAAAAGGCTGAAGATGTGTACTATGTAAAAAGCTGAGAGACCTCAACAACAAAGCAGCATACTTATTTTTAAGTGATAACGGTCGTCCTTCTTTATCTGTGGTTTCAGGTACCTCAGTAAGGCCAGTCTGGTGAAAGACCAGCTTAATGGATGAGAGCAGCTGGTGACAGGAGGAAAGCACAACACGCTACCTCATTTGGAGGGGCCACAGTATGTGGAGAAAAGGCAAGTGTCAACCTCTTTCAAAGTACCAACATCCATGAGAACTCAATTAAATCCTGTGACACCATACACTCCCTTTATTCATATGAAACAATCAATTGATTGTGCTTTTGTGTTCCCTGCCAGCCACAGCTGTACTGGAGCCAGTATGTAACTACAGCTTGCAGGAGGCAAATGCAGCAACAGGAGGAAGGGAAACCATGGTCTGTCATAGGGCACGAAGTGTGCCAACCCACAGTGGACAGGAAAGCCACCAAGCCTGCCATGCTAGCAGTCACTCTGTTCTTGATTCCAGTTTTTCACTTTGGCCCACCGGAATTTCAGGTTTGTTATTCTGATTATACAGAAAATCTCCCGGAACAAACGTGAAGTTGAAGAGGTGACAGAGCAAGAAGAGCGAAGAGGTGGACATTTCTTTTGTAGTTGCAATTTAAACTTTCAAATTTTCCTGCTAATACACCTCAGCAAAAAGGGAGTCACCTCATATTTAAGTCCTAACAAAATCCTGCTTATTATGGGGCAGCCTCTCAGTCATATTATTTTGAACACCAAAGTACTATATTGGGGTGGCTGAGCGAGAGGGAAGACATGTTAATTAAACATCAATCGATCCTAGTTTCCATGCTTCAAGGGGCCATGAAAGAATCTGTTTTTAAAAAGCAGTAAAAAAAATAGCTGTAATTATTGCAAGTATGACCTCATAGTTATGAGTTTGATGTCAACAATACTTTAGAAAGCACTTTAAAATACTACACTAGGGATGGGGAGCCTGACTCACTCACTCTCTCTCTCTCTCTCTCTCTCTCTCTCTATCTCTATCTCTATCTATATCTATCTCCATGCAATGAATGAAATAGTACATGTCCTCATGTTATGCACTAAAGACTTGGGGCTTGGGATAGACCTTCTTCCTCTGGCAGCACCAGCAATGAATTCAAAAGCCCTTGGATGAACAACATGTGCTCTGAAAGACAGATGACTCAAGGAGGTATCAAAGATGTGTCCAAGGATATTGAATAAAATCATTTTATAAAATATGAGTAGAAAGAACCCCCACTATTTCTAAGCATTCAGTTATTTAAAGGATGTGTATATATGCTTGGTAAATTGAACACTTAGAGTCATTTGGTCATTTTGTCCACATCCCTAAATGTTTTTTTTTTTTTTAATATTTATTTATTTTTGAGAGAGAGAGTGTGAGTAGGGGAGGAGCAGAGAGGGAGACACAGAATCCAAAGCAGGATCCAGGCCCCGAGCTGTTAGCACAGAGCCCAACGTGGGCCTCGAACTCACAAACCGTGAGATCATGACCTGAGCCAAAGTCAGAGGCTCAACCGACTGAGTCACCCAGGCGTCTCAGCCTAAATGTTTACTTATCCAATTCGTTTAGAACATTTTTTGTTCTTCTCTGGAAAATATGTGACTGCCTCATTTGAGGTTACTTATTCTTGGATACATATAATCCAAAATAAAAAGAATATAAAACTGTAAAATAGTATAAGAATATCCAAACAATTCCATTAAAAAACTCTTTCAAACTAATGAATTTGAAATAATTTAAAAGAATATCAATTTTGATGTTTGTGATTCAGATTTTAGTTACAAAAAATATTGGTATACTTTTTATTTAACCAAGTATGTTTTATTTCCCCTCTTTTTAAAATTTACATATGTATGCATAAAGTCTGGAAAAATATGTACCAACACAATCTCTGAGTTTCAGGTTTAAAATGATTTTTAAATGTATATAAATGCCATGGGATACATTATAAAAATATTTTAGTCAATTAAAACACACACATGCACACGCACACCCATGCACACAAAATAAAACCCATGGCCCTCTATTACTCTCTCAAAACAACTGAAAAACAGAATTATACAGGTAGATTGGAAATCTTACAAAATTTCAGGGTATAGAATCTTTACTACTATTCTTAAAGTACTATATTATATTTCAAGATGCTCAATGTGTTTTTTCTTATAGTATTGCCAAATATCTTCACAATTTCTATTTGCTAAATATTATGTCAAAGTAAACTTGACAAAGTCAAATTTGCTTAAAATAAGAACAACATATTGTTAATCTCATGCTTTAAAATATGTACTCAAAATAACCTATGCAATATTTTATTTTATCTTCATTTAAAAAAAGTACAGATAATGTGATGTTCGTAAGTTTGAAGATATGGTCTGTTTCTGTTATGCTCTGGAGCTGAAGGTGATAAGAAAAAAAGGTTTTCAAAAGGAAACATAAAAGAGACCATTTATTGATTTATATAATCTTTAACTTAAGAATGTAATCCTCAGGATATAATAAATAGACTCTGAAAACGACTGTGATAATTTGTTAAAGAAACAAACCTATGGCTAGGTTATGGGGAGGCTGCTGTGTCAGGCTGCTAGAAAGTGGAGGCGGTTGGGAGTTTAAGACCTACGTTCACGCCTGGCTTTTGGACAGTTCCTGAACTTCTGTGATCTTTATCTCTCGCACTTAACATGGGAATAATAGTACCAACTAGTGCTATCGTGAAGACTGATTAAATGAGGTTACTCATAGGAGAGCTTTCCAAAACCTCTGATATACAATATAAACATTAGGTATTATTACTGTTATTCCTGTTTGTTTATTCAACAAACTTTTACTTACAATATACCATGAGATCAAATTCTTCCTTTCTTTATTTCTGGTGAAAACTAAGGTGATTAATTTTCATGTGTACAGAGATTCTCTGATCATCTCTATTATCCCTGCCCACACAGAACAAACCAGGAAAAAGAGATGTTGTAGGAACAAATACCTTGGGGAAGGAACATTATGGCTAAAATGCCAGTGTAACAGAACTTTCTGCTATTACTGTGTATCAGAGCCACCGGTCCTCAGAATTACAGAAATGAGTAGCCTCAAGCTTTGGTTTTGGACATATTGATGACCAGCGGGGTGGGTCTTCTCTTTTTCCTTCAGGGTCACCTCAGAGAAGGCCCACTGCTGAAGCTGACATACTATCCACCTCTGTGGTGGAGGAACTGCATTCACCTAACTTTTTCTAAGCCTCACATTCAGATCCACAGAAGAGTGGTCTCAGTTTGCAGTATATGCCCAGATGTTCAGCAGAACGGATGGAAAAAATTAAGGGCCTAAAAAAGAGTGAGGCTTGAAGGTACACCTTCTTTTGTCAAGTTGTCCATTATCTTCTTTTGACCTTGGATATCTACATAAAAGCACTTTTTGGAGCGAAAAAATTTAAGACCTATCCAACATGGGTCATTTGTAATCTTAATCTACTGGGAGAGATTTAAAGACTAAAATGGCTGGCAGGTGCACTGTTTCATTGGCCACCTGGCACAACAGATCTTTACCACGTATATTCCAGGATGTGGATTTTAGAGAAATTTCACATTTTTTTTTGAGAAATGCTTCCTCCAGGGAGTAAAATTATACAATTATTAGATTATAGATCTAAAGTTATAAGATCTATATGCAAAGTCCTTTACTCTTTGAAGCAAATTATCACAATTTAGATGCCAGCCACACCCACTTGCTCTCTTATATGACTGGACCATGTAACTGGCTAACGTCCTGCTCCAAGTATCTATAATACAGCTATAACATCTATAACACATACTCCCAGTATCTATAATACTACTATAATATCTATAGCGCATACTTGTGTGCAGAATTATCTCTTTAAAAAGTCCTCAGGTAGCTAGCTCTGTAAAACAATCTATATCAGTTTGCTGTTCAGAGACATTCTTCCATTTTTACAACCATGGGTGTTCTAAGGGATGATGTGATGCGTTAACCCTCAAGAACAGAACCAGCAACCCCCAGGGGAATTCTTGGCTCTGCACATGTACTCCATTTTGTACAGATATAGACATGTGACATCCAGTCCTGTGGGGCTATGCTCTAACATTTCTACTGGCCACACAAAACTTTGTGTGAAAAAGTAAGTTGCATTCACAAAAGTGTGAGAAAGGTGAGATGAAAAATGCCAATGTACATGTTAATGTTCTTAACAGATATTATTTAATCCCTAGAAATGTGAATTTCAGTATAAATAAACCCAGTGCACTTTCTGCAGAATCTAGTGGAGAACCACATAAATAGATACGTGAAAAATAGCATTTAGAAATACAATTTATAAGACTCGAAAAGAGAGAATATATTCCCAATAGATAGATACTCAAGTGAGCAAATGATAGAAAGTGGGGTATGTAACAGTCCTAACTTTTTTAAACATACCCAGGCCTAAAGCTGTCATCACACTCACCACTGCTTATTGTGATTGATCTCACTGAGCATGTCCAGTGACCATGTAAGGTCAGAGGCTGCAGTGTATTCATTTTGTTACCCATCCCCAGCAAAACAATGAATTCTCAATAAATGGGTGGTATTCAGTAAATACTTGTTAAATAAATTAGTACAAAAAGTTGTGAATAAAGAAAAATGAAAAAAGAATTCAAGGATTATTTCTAAAATCTAGTTATGGACATAGAAAATATAAGAATTAACTGGGTATTTCTATTTAAAAAGGTATTGGGTACAAAATATAGAAAAATATTTAGATATAAATGAGAAGGATAACTTGACTGCAAGAGGGGCAAACCACTAAAAAGGTCACCAAGGAAAGTGGCTGAGTTTCTCAGAATTGTCAGAAATCTTTCTAAAGTATACCTGCAGAGTTTGAATACTGACCGAAGGTATTCTAATATATTATTATTATTGTAAATAAGGAAGCAAGCTGGCTGGGCGAGTACACTTAAAGTGAACCCAGAATTATGAATAAATGTAGGCATTTTTACATTGCCTACAGAAACGTAAATAAAACGTAAAAGATATTTCTTCAAGAAAGAAATGTATTCATCTTTCTCTTCATGTTAGTCAAGTTTTTTATACTGAGGTAACATAGAGAAGTTCCTTTCACTATAGATTTTCTCTTACTTTTACTTCTCTGTGCTTAAGTAGTAGAAAACCCAGTACTTTATGACAGATTGATCTACTAACTTGCCAGGGCAAGCACAGGACAGATGGTTTCAGTTGGTCAATCTGGAAATGGGCTGCATGTCTAAGACATCTCTTAACACTTTCCTTCATGTAGTGAGTTCTGATCTAGGCATTATGCATGAGACACAGAAGAGTGCTCCAAGAGGTGGCAAGTTCTATAGGTACTGGCAGTCTAGCCTTTCTAGGTGACAAAAAGTAGATCCTCGTTCTGTAACGAAAGGGCCTGGGGAGGCACTACTCATTTTGCTTCACGAACATACAACCTCATTCCACACTTGAGATATGGAGGAGCTCTTTGATAAACATGAAGAGGGATAAACATGAAGAGGGATAAACATGAAGAACTAATTCATTAGTTCTATTATCTGACAAATATTTGAGTTGTTATGTATAACAGTAAGTAATGATGTATTTTCTTAAATAGCACTTGTATTACAGGGTAGTAAGGCAGAGTCTGAAAATAAAAAGGAAGGGAAAGAAAGTTTATGAAAGTATTTTATTGTTATAAGAAAAAAATTTAAAAGTAATTGGGCTAAGTTGGGCTTACTATTCTTATTTTACCCAATATTGCTTAGCAACCTTCCTTTACCTAGTATTGCAAGCATACTGCTTTGTTTCCTAGCCATTTCAGTTAATATCCAGACAGCTGCTAGAGTTGATTATTTCTGCCAAAGTAACCAGAAAGTATGCACTAACATGGTTATCTTTCAAAGCAAAGATTGAAGGCAAAATGGTTGTTTCAATATTTTCCCAATTACAACCAAATTCCGTTAATATACTTAGACAATCACTAGAAACAAAGATAATTCCAGCAACAGAAACAACGCCCCACATCCGGTTGGAAATCTCAGTCACTATCTATCCATGACAAGGTGTCTGTGTATTCTGATGGACACTGAAATTAAAAAGTAGATACATATCCCTATTAGGTAGTGACAGTACTTAATAGAGAAATTAAACTAGGAAGGAAGGATATAAATTGTTGATGAGATATGATAGCAGAAATCAAACAGGAAGAAACAAAAACACATTCTATTATCTTGACAATTTTAGACTGAACCAAAGGTAAAGTAATTCCTGAAGTATATTTCCTAGATGCAAAATGATGAATTTTTAGAAATGGGTGCTCTTCTCAGTAAAGAAGGCATTCATCTATTAAAAAACAAACAAACAAACAAACAACTAGGCAGGAGGAAAAGGCGGGGAGGGCATTAAGAAATCAAATAGGCTGAACTTATTGGAGAAGCAGCCTTTTCCTGCAGAACTAGAACCAGTGATACAGAAACTAACCTTGGGACGTATATCCAGAACATGGAAGAAGTGAGTAAGGAGATGAAACAAAAACAAAGAGAAGCTATAATACTCTATACTACATTTTAAACTATTTGCAGACAAGCTCCTGTTTTGAAATCAAACTTGTAAGAACAGATATTTTTAAAAATCATTAAGTAATTTTTAAAAAACAAACTGAGATTGAAAATTAAAATGGCTTACTTTCTAGGCAAAAAGCAGGGTGAATATAGGTTTAAGTAAAGCAATTTCAAATAAATTCCTAAAGTACATCATCATAAATCTCTGCCATGTAGCCTTGCAAGGGCAACAGTGACTAGTCAAAAGAAGTGACTCTGAAGAGACAATGAGTTCTCCTTAAAACTTCAAAGATTTGATTAAAATAAGAGCCACATAAATGAGACAAATTTATCTACCGAAAATGGACTGTTCTGTTTTTCAGTAAACCTCTCATCTCTCATCTCATTGTTTCAGCAGGACGGCTCCAACTCTCATCCCAGAAATCCTACTGAGTTTACTGGAAATAACAGGATTCAGATTACTCAAATGGTCAAGAGCATCTGCTTTCCTGCAAGATGCACAGCAGGATGAAGCAAAAGACATCATTCAAGACCTGGCAAGTCGACCAACAGTCCGACAGAGATCTGGCAAGGATTGTAAGTAGAAGGAAGCCTACATACTTTCAAGAATCACAGAGAAAGAGCAGTGTGATTCGAAGTCTTGCAGCTATAGAAAAAGTTAATAGAGTCTTTTCCCAGTAAGGTCCTATGTCAAGGAACCTTCATCCACAAAAGATCATCAAAATGATTATTTTTGAACACACACATAAGTAGGTTTATTTATGGTGAGTATTTTATTTTTAGAACTTCTTTTCTAAATCAACCAAGGAAGGCATTGGTTTAAAAACATGGGGTGGCATTTTCAAACTGGAACATACAGTTTATGCTGTCTAAATTAAGCATATTTACCAGGCAGCAGGGGGATGAGAATTCTTTACAATCCTTGGTCCCTCAAAACTGGAGGAAGAGAAAATCCCTGCACAGTACTCTCAAGTGAGGTTGACCAAGGAGCTATTGAATTGTTGTTCTTGTTGCTGTTGTTTGTAGAGATACAATATTACTTAGAAATACAAATGTTGGTTATAACTAAAATCATCCTCCATTTAGTTTAGCATGTATGAGGATGCACATATATGTGTGTACATGAGCGCATACACATATATTCAAATATTAATAAAAGGCTGAATGAAATAGACCAAATATAATCAGAAGTGCTCTTTTGGTGCTCTTAGGATAGGATGACAAGTTGACAAAAGTTTCATATTTTGCAATTAGAATGATTGTGACTCAGGATCACTTAGAAAGAAGGAGAAATAATGAAATGAAAAAACTCCACATTTGGACTTAGGAAGGAAATAAAAACTCTAAAATTCAATCTTAAACTCAATGCAGTTAGCAATACCTGGCAAGTGACCTACAGTCAGAATCAGTGATCAAGAGAATCCTAACACAGTTTTTTATTTCTGATTATTTGATAAGCATGGCTTATAAATATGGCTACAGATAGGATCTTAAAATTCTGTGGCTTTTGAATTCGTTATCTGATGATATCCAAGAATAGATTTATAAGGACAAGGCAATACAACATAACAGAAAAAAGTATGGGTTTTATCCAATTCAGAATTCCTTTGTTTTTACAGTTATATGCCTTAGAGCTTAGCTCCATTTTTTCATCTGCAGAAAAAAAGAGTTAATAATATATATCATGCATGCACTTGTGAAGATTAAACACACAGTATAATGAATTAGCCTGGTTCATAGTAGCTCATAAAATAGTAGCTATGCTGGCAGTAGCAGTACAAGCCATTACCAAGAGAAAAAGGTCACTCTTTTTACACATATGCAATTTATGACATTAAAGATAAACACAGGAATTTAAGAAACAAAACAGATGAACATATGGAAAGAGGGGGAAAAAAGAGAGGGAAAGAAACCACAAGAGACTCTTAAAGATAGAGAACAAACAGGGGTAATGGAGAGAGGTAGGTGGGAGATGGGCTAGATGGGTGATGGGTATCAGGGAAGGCACTTATTGTGATGAGCACTGGGTATTGTATGTTAAGTGATGAGTCATTGAATTCTACTCCTGAAATGAATATTTCACTGTATATCAACTAAAATTTAGCTACAATACAATAAAATAAATAAAATAAATACATGCACTAGACCTTTTTTCTTAAAAAAATATAATTTTATGAATTAGTCACAATTTTTTATTGGTCTATTTTTTATATATAATCAATGGACTTGATTTTTATCATTTTTTAAAGTTTACTTATTTATTTGAGAGAGGCAGACAGCGCAAGTGGGGGAGGCACAGAGAGAGGGAGAAAGAGAATCCCAAGGAGGCTCCCTGCTGGTGCAGAGCCCAAAGCAGGGTCTGAACTCATAAAACTGTGAGATCATGACCTGAGCCTAAACCAAGAGTTGCTTAACTGACTGAGCCACCCAGGCACCCCTAATCACTAGATTTTAAAAGTTAGTAATTGGGGCACACGGGTGGCTTAGTCAATTAAGCATCTGACTTGGCCTCAGTTCATGGTTTTGAGCCCTGAATTGGGGTCTTCAGTGACAGTGGAGAGCCTGCCTGGGATTCTGTCTCTCCCAAATTATTTAAAAAATTTCATTAAAATATTAATATTTATATTTTAATGTTAATTTAATTTAAACATCAAATATACCAAAAAACACTTTGATCTCATATGTTTTAAGTTCTTATTAGCAAAATAAAATTTATAACACTCAAGTACATTATTACATTTCTATTTAATCAAAACTAAATATTCTTCAATTACCTATGTAATATTTAGCATACAATTTCCAACTAGTGCAGATTTTGGTATAATGGAATTATAATTAGGGCAAGAGGCTCAATTTATGGAAAAGGCCATGATCGACCTGCACATGGGAATGTGAATCACACAGTCACTGTCCTTCTATCCCTTGCATCTTACTTTTCTCACCAACTGGTCCCAAGTACCCAATCAAATATCTATGTGAAAATCAGATCCAGACAACCATTTATGAAACTTACATAGTTGAGAACTTCCTTTATAAAATTATAAAGAACAAAAGAACACTGCCAACAAAGGAAAATGTGACATAAGAGCAATTTATATATAACTCAAATCGTCAATATTTAATAAAAAGCACAAATCCTAGAGTCCTAGGGAGGAAATGATGTAGCGTCAACCAGGGAAAGCCTACAAATAGGACTGGTAGTCAGTTATGTCTTCACCAAAGTGGCATTTTTGCCAATAAGACTCTTGGCAGCCCTTAGGGGGCTAAGCTAGTACAATTTACCAAATATGGTGGGGAATGTGAAAACATCACAGATATTAGCATTTATTTTTGAGGCTAACATAATGCAGTCCACAGGCTTGCCATCGGAGCCTGCAGCCACTAAGTGATAACTGAAGCAGTGGAATGCAAATAATCCATTGGTTCACATTAGTGTCACGCTCATTTGTAAATGTTCTCAGTCCCCTTCTGGCCCTTAGGGTACCTCACTTGCTTTTTAGGGGCATAACTCATGGGCAGTATATTTAAAAAGGAGTTAAATTGTGAGAGCACCAGCTAGCAATGATTTACTCATTAAAAAGTGCATTAGGCTACAGTGCCCTGAGTCGTTTGACCTTGTAGCTGATCACTTCTAAATTGCTTGAAAAGAAGTTAGTTATTTACCTACTGGCAGTGGCCCAAGATTTATCTATTTCAGGCTACAAAGTTCTATCATTTATCAGTAAGCTCCCCACTCAATGTTGAATTCTGAAATGCTGATTTAACTATAGGAGGAAACTATGTTGAAACAAGTGAAAAATGAATATAGAACTCTGATAAAACAGGAAATATTTAAGAAATCTGGCACCTCTCCTCAGAGAAGTTAAAAGGACGTTGCAGATAATTTATGGATTTAAGGGGATAAAGCCCTTGTTATAAAGAAATAGGGTCAGAAGGCCCTGAGCACTTGACCCAGACACGCCATATTGGACTTCTGATTCTGGAAAAGAGCAAAACTCTGTAATTTATTAGAAAAACCTGCATGGAAATTAATTTACAGCCTAGTTATCTCCATGCGACAGAGATAAATATAATTATTTCTCATTCTGAAGTTGAAAAAGGAAAGCTATCTTAGAATAAGTGGATTCTCCCACTCATTCTCTTTCTGCTTGTTTATCTTCATCATATATCAAATTAATGTGTCTATGAATCCAAGTAAAGAAGTCAAGTGTTTAATCTGAACTTTATGTCACTTTCTCATACCAAAGAAGAGTAGGAGAAATGGTGGAATACATCTAAACTGACATTGGCTAAAGACTACAAAGGCAAAGGGACAAACCAGTGTTTTCATAGTGTTAAAAACAACCCTGAATTTTTAATTCATAAAGATCACAGCGGAAAGTGACCAGGTAATATCATGATTGTTCCTTGGCCTCCGGGCTCCCTAGGTGTCAAAGGGCAAACAGAGTCCATTTTGCCAGTCTGTGGGCTGTCTGCTTCCTCTCCAATGTTTTCCATCCTTTCCCTCCTCCTATGTTACCACCCACCTGTCATTCCTTAAGAGACACCCGTCCTTTGGTCTGGAGAATGAAGCCCACAGACTTCATTTAGACCACTTCTATGGTGGGCCAGCCAGGCCACTGGACGGCCATCCAGTCACAGTCAGTGGATCCAGCATTGCCCTTTCCTCTTGTTCTATACCCCAAAAACAGAGGAGACTTCTGAACTCCTGGGGCTACACTGACAAATCAGACTTGCATGGCTCCCATACTGCTTTGATTACTGCTGTCTGCAGAAATGCAAAGGACAGGGTGAACCAGAGTGACTTAGCTGGGAATCACAGCATGCTATTCAAAGTGAATGTTTTTGTAATTTATAAAAAATTTCCTGCTTGGTCATTTGTCTGAGAAAAGAAGAAAAGTTATGGTATTCTTCCCCCCTCTTCCCAAAACGTAAAAGCAATGCCAAGAATGTCCCCTAAAAATATAACATTAATTTCCAACTTCAAGAACGTAACATACTGCCATCAAGTTCAATCTCCATCAGAAATCCATTAGGGTATATACTTTTAGGACCTATCAAATCATTCTTTCTCAGTTGTGTAATTCTGTTGGAATTTTACTGTAACAAGCACTAAAATATCAATGGAAAAAGGATAATGACTAGAAATGGCAAAGATTTTATTCTGCAATAAATCAAATAACTTCATCACATATCAGAGATGGAAAGGTAAACTTAAGTTAGAAACCCTGTTCTGTAACAAATAGGCTTTGTATTACAAAGACATTTCATTTACAGTGGCATATATAAATCTGATAGCTACTTCATTAACAGCATCCTAAATAAGAAAATGTACTGTTAGGATTACTTGTCAGTGCTTCTTACTCTGACCCAGGAATTTTGCAGTGAACAATGACCGCTTCACATTGTGCCTTATCTACTTCATTGCAATTAATTACAAGGTTTTTTTTTTTAAATCAAGAACAAAAGAAGTACTTTTTATTACATTTATCAACACCAATGACTGAGGGTAAAAAGACTAAAGAGTGCATGTCAGAGGTAGTACTGCCTGGTTACTGTAATAAATGGTTAGATTGGACTCTTTTAGCAAATGGTAAACTTTATCACAGCAGCTTAGACTTTAATTTGAATAAAGGATTAAATCAGCAGAGTTCATTCTTAGTTAGCTCTCATTAAGAACTGGAGAAAAGTTTTCTTTTTTTTTCTGTTTTTTCTTAGATTTTCACTCCACTTTAAGTTATTGAGCACTTAGTGATGTTCCAGGCTCTGTATTTACATGCATGTTCTCATTTATTCATCATAACAACCACATAAGTAGCTCTATCTTACCCATTTCACAGATGAGAAAACAGAGGCAGAGTGAGATTGCCCTAGATTGGAACCAATGACAGTCCATTCTAGGGCTTTATTCTTTATCAATTATTTACAAGCTATATTTTTCAATAATACTTTTCTAGCAATACTAACAAAAACCTTGCAAGTAGAGATTATTATTACCATTTTATTTTTATTTTTTATTTAAATCCAAGTTAGTTAACATTTAATAATGTTTCCAGGAATAGAATTTAGTGATTCATCACTTACATATAACACCCGGTGCTCATCCCAACAAAGGCTCTCTTTAATGCCCATCACCCATTTTAGAGCTGAGACCACATATTTAGAGACATTTACAACACCGTATTCAAGTGCATAAGAGGCAGTGCTGGACCCTGAGTTTACCAAATCATGGGCCTCTAACAGGGAAGAGTCCAGTCCCCAATGTTAGAAACTGCACAGATTTTGGAAACACTTTACAAAATGACAACTTATCAACAACTAAGATAGATTTTTCATTAAGTTAAGAAAAAAAAAAAAAGATTTACTGTAGGTAATGCCTATCTCCAAAATAGAAAGAAGGGGCTATGGAGGTAGAGGTAGGTGGTGTACTAAGTGTTTATAATGTGTAGATCCAGAGTTTTACTTTGTTATGAGTTTTCTTCTGCTCTGAACTAATTATCAGTCATTCCCCTCTCTGGCTCCTTTTCCTCAACCTCTAAATCTTAAGATTTTCTCTTCTTTTTTTTCTTTTTTTAAACTTGTTAGGTATTTATTTTTCAAGGAGAGAGAGAGAGACAGAGTGTGAGCAGGGGAGGGACAAAGAGAGTGGGAGACACAGAATCCGAAGCAGGCTCCAGGCTCTGAGTTGTCAGCACAGAGCCTGATGTGGGCCTTGAACCCTTGAGCTGTGAGATCATGACCTGAGCTGAAGTCAGACACTTAACTAAGCCACCCAGGCAGGCGCCCCTTAAGATTTTCCTTTCTAAACAACATCATTATCATTATCAACAAGAGAACCTTCCTTCAGCCTAATTTCTTTTTTCTTTTTCCACTACCTTCTTTAAGCCTCATTCATTAAAATTTTGTATCTGGCTTCCCCCCCACCCCCTTCTGCACTTAACTGTAAAATTACAATCTCCCAAACCAAGCCAATTGCATATTTGGTCATTCCAAATTTACCTTTATGAACTACCTCCTCTATGTATCCACCTCTCCCCTTCCCTTCAATTATTCTGTACTGTTAACTGTTCTCTCATTATCTCTCAGACCATTCTTCTGACTTCTATCCTTAAAAAAATAGTTGTGTGGGATGCCTGGGTGGCTTAGTGGGTTAAGCATCTGACTCTTGATTTCCACTCAGGTCATGAACTCACACTTTGTGAGATCAAGCCCTGTGTTGGGCTCCCTCCTGACAGCGTGGAATTGGCTTGGGATTCTCTCTCTCCCATTCTCTCTGCCCCTTGCGCACATGTGTGCATGTGCTCCCTCTCTCTCAAAATAAACAAACATTAAAAACAAAAAAATACCTGTGTCCCCAGGTTGTGCAAGTAACTTCATTAGTTTTACTCTGCATTCTCCCTTGGATACTTGATTCACTTCCCCAGCTTCACCCACTCCTCTACAGAGGGCTGCAGAGGTTCCCTTTTGCCCAGACCTCTCTCCCGGGTTCCCTGGACTTCACCCTTGTATATACTTTTGGTTACCCAAGATTAACATTTTAATTTCTTTTAAAAAGCATCTTCAGGGGCGCCTGGGTGGCGCAGTCGGTTAAGCATCCAACTTCAGCCAGGTCACGATCTCGCGGTCCGTGAGTTCGAGCCCCGCATCAGGCTCTGGGCTGATGGCTCAGAGCCTGGAGCCTGTTTCCGATTCTGTGTCTCCCTCTCTCTCTGCCCCTCCCCCGTTCATGCTCTGTCTCTCTCTGTCCCAAAAATAAATAAAAAACGTTGAAAAAAAAATTAAAAAGCATCTTCATTGAGGGGTGCCTGGTTGGCTCAGTCGGTTAAGCATCCGACTTCAGCTCAGGTCATGATCCTAGGATTGGTGGGTTCGAGCCCCGCATCGGGCTCTGTGCTGACAGGTTCGGATTCTGTGTCTCCCTCTCTCTCTGCCCCTCTCCGACTCATGCTCTGTCTCTGTCTCTCTCAAAAATAAATACACATTAAAATTTTTTTTAAAAAAAGCATCTTCTTTGATATATAATTCCCACACCATAAAATCCATCCATTTGAAGGTTACAGTTCAATGGACTGGGGTATACTGCAGGGTTGTACAACCATCACCACAATCCAAGTTTGGAACATTTACCTTCCCCAAAAGAAATCCCACACCCATTAGCAGTCATTTTCATCCTTGGTGTCCGTCCTAGGCAACCCCTAATCTAATTCACATCTCCACAGTTTGCCTATTCTAGACATTCTGTATAAATGGAATCATACAATATGGTGCCTTTTAGGTCTGTCTTCTTTTGCTCAGCATAATCTTTTCAAAGTTCATCTTGGCTGTTACCTGTATCAGTACTTCATTCTTCTTATGGTTGCATACTGTGCCATTATATGGAGATACAGCAGTCCCCCATTATCCACAGTTTTGCTTTCCACAGTTTCCATTAACATAGTTCAGGAGATCAACTGTGGTCCAGAAAATGATCCTCCTTCTGACACACAGTCAGAAGGTCCGTAGCAGCCTAATGCTACATCTCAGTGCCTACGTCACTCCTCCCGCTTCACCTACATCACTCCTCCCACTTCACCTCATCACATGGGCATTTCAACATCTCACATCATCACAAGAAAAAACGGTATAGTAAGATACTATGAGAGACAGATCGAGACCACATTTGCATAACTTTTATTATGGTATATTGTTATAATTGTTCTAGTTTATTATCAATCTCTTATGTGCCCAATTTATAAATTAAACTATATTTAACATTTTGAGGAACTGCCAAACTGTTTTACAAAGTAGCTGAATCATTTTACGTTCCCACCAGTGATGAATGAGGGTTCTAGTTTCTCTACATCCTCACTAATACTTGTTATGGGTCTGTCATTTTGATTACAGCCATTCTTGTGGGTGTGAAGTGGTATCTCACTGTGGTTTTGATTTGCATATCCTTAATGACTAATGATGCCTTGTCATGTGTTTATAGATCATGTGAATACCTTCTTTGGGGAAATGTCTATTTAAATCCTTTGTCTATTTTTAATTGGGTTATTTGTCTTAATTATTGAATTATAAGAGTTATTTATATATTCTGGTTTTTATCAGACAGACAATTTGCAAATATTTTCTCCCTTTGGTGGGCTGCTTTTTCATTTTCTTAACGGTGTCCTATGATGCATAAAATCTTTTAATTTTGATGAGGTCCAGTTTCACTACTTTTCCTTTTGTTGCTTGTGCTTTAGATGTCACATTTAAGAAGGCTTTGCCTAACTAAGGGTTGGAAAGATCTTCTCCCATGTTTTCTCCTAAGAATATGATAGTTTTGCACTCATATTTATGTCTACAATCTATTTTTGAGCTAATTTTTGTGTACAGTATGAGGTTCTTTCCCCACCAAATCGTCTTGGTACCCTTGTTGAAAACCAATCAATCATAAATGCATACACTAATATTCTAGAAATTAAGCTTTTCTTTCCCAAAGTTCACTCCTGATTTTTTTTTTAAACTGGCACCACCATCTATTCTCTTGTTCAGATATGGGGAGTCATCTTTGATTCTTTCTGTTACCTCCCATGCATAAACGTTTGTCAAGCCTTGTAGTTTCTACTTTTGCAAGTTGTTTCCATTTAGTCCTTCCTTTACATTCTGATATTGTCCTAAATCAAATATTCACTACTGTTGACCTCTACACAGTTGAGAAATAAATCCATATCTAACCCGGTGCACTGACCGAGCTGTTCCAAACCAAAGCTATCACACCTTGGCTAACCAAAGCAGAGGAGTCTGGCCTACTCATATTTCTTGGTCTAACCCCCAAACTTCTAGAATAGGTTATGCTAATTTAGAAAAGTTTTAGTGGTAGATTAGAAATGTCTGACCTATTTTTAAAAAGTTATTAACATAATAAATATTTGAGCTCCTAATTAGCCAGACAGGCTCTTTTTTTTTTTTTTTCCAGCTTTACATGACTACATCAATACCTCTTCTAGATGCTGAAATGGCTAATGAGACCAAAGAACTTCACAAATTTAAATGACTGTCAATATTTAGTATATATGTCAAAATGATATAGCTAAAGTGTAAATTGTTTTTTTTTAATGTTTATTTATTTTTGAGACAGAGAGAGACAGAGCATGAACAGGGGAGGGGCAGAGATAGAGGGAGACACAGAATCTGAAACAGGCTGCAGGCTCTGAGCAGTCAGCAGAGCCCGACGCAGGGCTGGAACTCACGGGCCGTGAGATCATGACCTGAATCGAAGTCGGACACTTAACCGACCAAGCCACCGAGGCACCCCAATGTGTAAATTGTTATAGTCAAAAATTTGCTTATTATTTTGACATCACAAATTCCATATATATGAGAAGCAACATAGTAAAGATATAAGTGGCACCTATTAAACTATGCTCATATTTAAATACATTTATTTTGGGAGAAATGGAAATATACACCTGAAGAGAAAAAGAATGACACACACAAAATTTTTACCTAGAAGTACATCCTTCCTAGACTTGAAATTAATCAGGCTTTGGAATGTACACTCTGCCTGTATGCATTTCAATAGCATATCTTTTTATCAAAGCCTACAATAAATCCACTTTTAATTAACCATTTAACACCCCATATGAATTACTTAAAAATAACTTTTGGATCTAATAGACTCAAATTTAGCAGGGTGGCTTTAAGTTCAATGGTGCTTGCAGAAGGGAAGTGTTACTATTTTTTACCCCCAGCCGTGTAAATGTGAACATTTGATGCCTTGGCCTACTTTAATTAGATATGCATTCTCACTCACAGCTGCAAACTGTTTCCCCTTCCTATGGCTGCTCCCAGATAAGACCATGCAATTTTGCCTGAGCTCTAAACCTCATCCTGGGCACTGCTGCCCATTTCCCTCCAGCTGCTGGTAGAGAGCCCCATGTTTATACCAGTGCTGCAGTTAAACGAAAGCCAAGAAGAGAAGCCCCAAAGAGAGGGACAAAAGTGCAAGACTCAAAACTGATTTTCAGGTTTAGCTCCCCCACCCTTCTCCTCCCCATTCTACCTCAATTGAAGAAAACGGAACCAGGGGCCAGGTACGGGAGAAGGAAGGAACACCAGGAAGAGAATTACAAAGGGTTCTCATCTTCTGTCTCTGACTGTGTACCCCCGTTCCAACTTACTCTGTCCTCTTCTTCATTTTCAGTTGCCATTTTGGGCTTTCTTCACAAATTGAATCCTGTTTTCCAAATTGGCCAGTGAAAAGTTTTTGCCATGTTGAAATCATTTCCAGAGCTAAATCGGGAAACCTGAGGCAGCCGGGCAATCTTACAGCTGGCTGGAATGTGGCTTGCAATAAAAGGCAGTGTGAATAAGGTGCATTGAAGCTAAATTGGATTCATGTGAAGGGCCGTTTATTCAGAGGGGGGTGGAGATGGAAGGAGAGGAATTAATGAATATAAGAAATTAAATTAGCTCAAGCAACTCTTTCAAAAACACACTGAAAAATATCTGACCTGCCATGAACCCTTTTACAAATCTGAGACCTTTGGGTTTAGACCACGGAAGCTCAGTGACATTCGTCTCCAAAGAAAGCCCTCTCTGGAAGGAAAGCACTTCTGAGTTAGATAAGACAGAGCCTGAAGGTGGTTGAGGGGAATGTGGGTCTCCCCTGACTGCAATCAGAAGGATGGAAGGCACTGTTGTGAAAGTCAATACATAGCTGAGAGACAAGAGGTCACCCTAACCGATGAAAATATTTCATTAACTAATCAGAGAATACCTGACACAAAAATAAACCTGTCTTTTCATCTTAGCTATCACATTTTTCTTCAGTGAAATGAAATCATGACCTATCATGTTCTTGAAAAATTATTGATCAATTTATGAGCCTAATGCTTTAATTGATTGCAATAATATTTTACTCACACTTCTAATCTGATCTGACCGCCATGCTGAGAAAAGCCATGGGGAATTCCATTGGGAGAATGACGGCACAGTTACAGGCAAAAGGGTTTACAGACACACATTAGCACTGTCCTACTAAAATAATCTCATTGTAGAAAACGTTTCCCTTCCAAATAACCATCTAATTTTGATATTAAAACATTTAATATTAAAACATTAATAGGAGGGAATGATATTTCTTTACACTGAAACATCCATTTATCTCATTTTCACCTAAATCCTTCTTTTATTACATAGAAAGATGTTACATCTATTATTTTATTTCCATAATGAGATATCCTAGTAAGGGAATAGATACAATACAATACAATACAATACAATACAATACAATACAATACAAT